>NC_084632.1:42449849-42627349 GCF_033978795.1 Nerophis ophidion
CTGCTTTTTGCAGATGATGTGGTCCTGATGGCTTCATCTGACCGGGATCTTCAGCTCTCACTGGATCGGTTCGCAGCCGAGTGTGAAGCGACCGGAATGAGAATCAGCACCCCCAAGTCCAAGTCCATGGTTTTCGCCCGGAAAAGGGTGGAATGCCATCTCCGGGTTGGGGAGGAGACCCTGCCCCAAGTGGAGGAGTTCAAGTACCTAGGAGTCTTGTTCACGAGTGAGGGAAGAGTGGATCATGAGATCGACAGGCGGATCGGTGCGGCGTCTTCAGTAATGCAGACTGATCGATCCGTTGTGGTGAAGAAGGAGCTGAGCCGGAAGGCAAAGCTCTCAATTTACCGGTCGATCTACGTTCCCATCCTCACCTATGGTCATGAGCTTTGGGTCATGACCGAAAGGATAAGATCACGGGTACAAAATGAGTTTCCTCTCCCTTAGAGATAGGGTGAGAAGCTCTGCCATCCGGGAGGAACTCAAAGTAAAGCCGCTGCTCCTCCACATGGAGAGGAGCCAGATGAGGTGGTTCGGGCATCTGGTCAGGATGCCACCCGAACGCCTCCCTAGAGGTAGGAGGCCACGGGGAAGACCCAGGACACGTTGGGAAGACTATGTCTCCCGGCTGACCTGGGAACGCCTCTGGATTCCCCGGGAAGAGCTAGACGAAGTGGCTGGGGAGAGGAAAGTCTGGGCTTCCCTGCTTAGGCTGCTGCCCCCGCGACCCGACCTCGGATGAGCGGAAGAAGATGGATGGATGGATGACCTTAGGGTTCTTCGTCTGGACACTTTGTCACTTTAAAAAAAATGTGCAAATATAAACGTAAATAGTTGAGTGCCTATCTTCATTAGTCTTTTGGCAACAGTATCCAAAATGGACATATGCATAATCAGGAATGGAATTTATTTTCATTTGGAACGTAGGATCCTTTGTTCCATTCTGTGATTTGGCAAATGACACCTTCATGCTGATCTAATTTGAAGTCCTAGACATTTCTGGGCATCAGTTACAACATTGTGAGTTGCACACACATGCAATGATCCATCAAGAGTCAAATGCGGCAGGAAAAACAGTTCCAAGGTTTGAAATTAGAAGGCTGATATTGCCAGTGATTCACTCTCTGCTTCCTCTCTTCTTTTATTACTCTCTCTCTCCTTATGCGCCTACGACTGAAACCTGATCCTCACCTTGGAAGAAAACTGTTCATTCTAATTTCAAAAGATCAAGTTATAGTATTGTTTTTCAACCTTTTTTGAGCCAAGGCACATTTTTTTGCGTTGGCAAAATGCGGAGACACACCACCAGCTGAGATCATTGAAAAAAACGAAACTCAAAAAGTGGCTGTCGCAATTGTTGGATATGACTTTAAAGCAGGGGTCTCAAACTCAATTTACCTGGATGTAGAAACTGAGTGAGGCTGGGCCGCGAGAAAAGATTTCTTATAAAATCTAACAAGGACTTCACCTTCTTTGAATGGTTTTCCCGCCCTAGCAACATACTTGCCCACTCTCGCGATCTTTCCGGGAAACACCCGAATACCAGTGACCTTCCCGATTAACTCCCGGGGCGATCAATCTCCCAGTTCTCACCCGGACAATAATATTAAGGGCGTGTCATGATGGCACTGCCTTTAGCGCCCTCTACAACCTGCCGACTCGTT
The DNA here is from genome assembly GCF_033978795.1 of Nerophis ophidion. Classification (NCBI taxonomy): domain Eukaryota; kingdom Metazoa; phylum Chordata; class Actinopteri; order Syngnathiformes; family Syngnathidae; genus Nerophis; species Nerophis ophidion. Next base: position 42,451,514 of record NC_084632.1, read on the forward strand.
TGCTTCACCACCGGCCCAGTCACATATTGCTTGAGGCTTCTGCAGACCCACGGAAGTGACTGCAAGACATACTTGGTCAACAGCCATACAGGTCACACTGAAGGTGGCCGTACAAACAACTTTAACAGCTACAAATATTCGCCTCGCTGGGAAGCCACACCAAACAAGATCGACAAACACATTTTGGGAGAACATCCGCACCTTAACACAACACAAACACAACAGAACAAATACCCAGAATCCAATGCAGCCCTGACTCTTCCGGGCTACAATATACACCCCTGTCCCCTATTGTGGGGCGGCATGGCGTAGTGGGTAGAGCGGCCGTTCCAGAAACCTGAGGGTTGCAGGTTCGCTTCCCACCTATTAACATCCAAATCGCTGCCGTTGTGTCCTTGGGCAGGACACTTCACCCTTTGCCCCCGGTGCCGCTCACACTGATGAATGAATGATAGGTGGTGGTCGGAGGGGCCGTAGGTGCAAACTGGCAGCCCCGCTTCCGTCAGTCTACCCCAGGGCAGCTGTGGCTACAGATGTAGCTTACCACCACCAGGTGTGAATGAATGATGGGTTCCCACTTCTCTGTGAGCGCTTTGAGTATCTAAAAATAGAAAAGCGCGATATAAATCTAATCCATTATTATTATTATTGTAGCCCAGAAGAGTTAGGGCCGCATTGGAATCTGGGTACGTGTTCTGTTGTGTTTATTTTGTTACGATGCCGATGTTCTCTTATAATGTGTTTGTCAATATTGTTTGGTGTGGCTTCTCAGTGATGCGCATATTTGTAACGGTGTTAAAGTTGTTTGTACGGCCACCCTCAGTGTGACCTGTATGGCTGTTGACCATATGGCTGCCAACCCAAAACAAGATTGACAAACACATTTTAGGAGAACATCCTTTTTTTGCGCAATTTTTGAATAAAACACAGCAAAAACGGCTCCCAGGAAGAAAATACAAACAAAATTGCTTGTAACTTCCAGTAGGAATGCCGGAAAGACATGAAACAAAAACTTCTATGTAGGTCTCACTTAGACCTAGATTTAGATAATTGACATCCTTCGGCAAAAATCAACAGGAAGTTAAAAATGACCCGTTCAAAATAAAAGTTTTGTAAACACCTGTCATCTTTTTTCAAAAGTTATCTCCTCTGAGCGCGTTTGTCGTTTCGGCTTCAAACTTGCACAGGAGAGAGATTGAACCCTTCTGATTAAAAGTATAGAACAGAGTTTTGATTACTGCTCCGGTTTTGATTTTACGCGCCTTCAAAAACCCCTGCGCAAAGTTACCTAAAAAATGTCATTTTTGCCTCTTTGAGCTGTAATTTGACCCCTTTAAAATGCTTCAAAGTGCAAGTTAAAGTTCTACTCTACATAGCGAAAGCTATTTGTCAACAACATCCAGAAATGCCGATTTGTAATTTGACCTCCTTACCATGCTTTAAAACTCACCAAATTTTACACACACATGAGGACTGGCGAAAATTGCCATCTAATAAAAAACCAAACCCTAAAAATAAAAATTGCGCTCTAGCGCCCCCTAGGAAAAAACCCAGACAAAACTGCATGTAACTTCTGTTAGAAATGTCGTAGAGACATGAAATAAAGACCTCTATGTTGGTCTGACTTAGACCAGGGCTTGAGTAGCGGTGGCAGCAGCCAAAGGCGGACCCGACCAACGCTGCTTGCAGCTTTAATTTTTAGTTTGGTTCTGCATAGCTTTGCCTAAGCTTCAATGCCTTTTCTTAGGGGCACTAACCTTCTGTTTAATTTTGGTTTGAGCATTAGACACCTTTTTACCTGCACGCTGCCTCCCGCTGTTTCCGACATCTACAAAGCAATTAGCTACCGGCTGCCACCTACTGATATGGAAGAGTATTACACGGTTACTCTGCCGAGCTCTAGACAGCACCGACACTAGACAAAAACACATCATTTGCAGACTATAAGTACTGGTTTGCAAAAAATATTTTGTACCCAAAAAGGTGAAATGACATCATCTCCCACGACACACCAGACTTGTTGAAAAACACAGAGTTACAGTATTGTGTCCTCCGTCTGAATTAAGATGATTAGATAACGTTGGCGTCACAACAGAACGACATTACCTGAGAGTTTGGACTGTTGGCTGGCGTAGCTGGACGTCCGCGAGTGGCCGCAGCCGCCGAGCTCGTCGGACACCACAGGACACTTGACTTCTCGACTCTCTGTTGTCATTTTAGAAAAAGGAAGACAAATCCGACATGTGAGATCCTGTTAAGTCTGTGTGTGTGTGTGCGTGTGTGTGTGTGTGTGTGTGTGTGTTTGGTGCAACATCACAGCACCCTGATCAACGTTCCCTCTTAGGCAGTGGTTCTCAATTGGGGGTACACGTACCCCTGGGGGTACTTGTAGGTATGCCAAGGGGTACGTGAGATTCTTAAAAAATATTCTTAAAAATAGAAACAATTCGAAAATCCTTAATCAATATATTTATTAAATAATAATTCAACAGAATATGATTGTTAGTTCATAAACTGTGAAAAGAAATACAACAGTGTAATATTCAGTGATGACAGCTAGATTTTTTTGTGGACATGTTCCATAAATATTGATGTTAAAGGGGAACATTATCAGCAGACCTATGTAAGCGTCAATATATACCTTGATGTTGCAGAAAAAAGACCATCTGTTTTTTTAACCGATTTCCGAACTCTAAATGGGTGAATTTTGGCGAATTAAACGCCTTTCTGTTTATCGAGCTGGAGGCGATGACGTCAGAATGTGACGTCGCCGAGGTAACACACCCACCATTTTCATTTTCAACACATTACAAACACCGGGTCTCAGCTCTGTTATTTTCCATTTTTTTTTTGACTATTTTTTGGAACCTTGGAGACATCATGCCTCGACGGTGTGTTGTCGGAGGGTGTAACAACACTTACAGGGAGGGATTCAAGTTGCACCACTGGCCCCAAGATGCCAAAGTGTCTGCCACCAGACCCCCATTGAATGTGCCAGAGTGTCTCCACATTTGACCGGCGATGCTAAGACAGACATGGCACAGAGATGTATGGATAACCTGCAGATGCATTTGCAACGATAGTCAACCAAATCACAAAGGTGAGTTTTGTTGATGTTGACTGCCAGCTAATCGATGCTAACATGCTACGCTAATCGATGCTAACATGCTATTTACCGGCGGTGCTAAAGCAGACATGGCACAGAGATGTATGGATAACCTGCAGATGCATTTGCAACGATATTACGTTTCCTTCCACCCACATTTAATGCGAAACAAACACTTACCAATCGACGGATTTAAGTTGCTCCAGTGTCAAAAGATGCGAAAGTCCTGATCGTTTGGTCCGCACATTTTACCGGCGATGCTAACGCAGCTATTCGGCCATGCTATGGCTATGAATAGCGTCAATTCGCTCAATAGCTTCAGTTTCTTCTTCAATATTTTCATATTCCAACCATCTGTTTCAATACATGCGTAATCTGTTGAATCGCTTAAGTCGCTGAAATCCGAGTTTGAATCCGAGCTAATGTCGCTATATCTTGCTGTGGTATTCCCATTGTTTGTGTACATTGGCAGCACTGTGTGACGTCACAGGGAAATAGATAGTGGCATTGCAAATAGCGAAAATAAGGCACATTAAAGCTTTATTTAGGGATATTCCGAGACCGGTAAAATTTTGAAAAAAACTTCCAAAAATACAACAAGCCACTGGGAACTGATTTTTATTGTTTCTAACCCTTTTGAAATTGTGATAATCCATCCATCCATTTTCTACCGCTTATTCCCTTTCGGGGTCACGGGGGGCGCTGGCGCCTATCTCAGCTACAATTGGGCGGAAGGCAGGGTACACCCTGGACAAGTCGCCACCTCATCGCAGGGCCAACACAGATAGACAGACAACATTCACACTCACATTCACACACTAGGGACCATTTAGTGTTGCCAATCAACCTATCCCCAGGTGCATGTCTTTGGAGGTGGGAGGAAGCCGGAGTACCCGGAGGGAACCCACGCATTCACGGGGAGAACATGCAAACTCCACACAGAAAGATCCCGAGCCTGGATTTGAACCCAGGACTGCAGGAACTTCGTATTGTGAGGCAGACGCACTAACCCCTCTGCCACCGTGAAGCCAAATTGTGATAATGCTCCCCTTTAAAGATTTCTATTTTTGTGAAGAAATGTTTAGAAGTAAGTTGATGAATCCAGATGGATCTCTATTACAATCCCCAAAGAGGACACTTTAAGTTGATGATTACTTCTATTTGTAGAAATCCGTATTTATAATTGAATCACTTGTTTATTTTTCAACAAGTTTTTAGTTTTTTTTTTTATATCTTTTTTTCCAAATAGTTCAAGAAAGACCACTACAAATGAGCAATATTTTGCACTGTTATACAATTTAATAAAACATAAAATGATGACATAGTGACATATTTTACTTCTTTATCTTTGTTTTTCAACCAAAAATGCTTTGCTCTGATTAGATCAGGGGTCGGAAACCTTTTTGGCTGAGAGAGCCAAGAAGCCAAATATTTTAAAATGTATTTCCCTAAGAGCCATATAATTTTTTTTTTTAACACTGAACACAACTAAACGCGTGCATTTTTTAAGTAAGACCAACATTTCCAGAGTATAAGTCTCTTATTCCTTGTAATAACATTGTTATTCTGAAGCTAACTGTGGAGGGGGCGTGGCCTGTGGGCCTGCAGCAAAGTGGGATGTTGCCAGGACCGGCCTCGAAATCAACGACAGGTGCGTAGATGGCCCACCTGGGCCTTTTTATCCAATCACCTGCCGCTCTGGTATAAGCAGCAGCCAGGAGGAGAGACAGGGTTGGGGCTGGAGCCAGAGCGCGAGTGAGGACGAAAGAGAAAAAGACAATTGCTGGAAAGCAACTGAGAGAAAAATAAAATAAAAGAATATTGGAACCCTAAAATAGGCTCTTGGTGGTCTGAAAAACCCCCAGGAGGACAAGCCTAACACTAACCAATAATAAATAAATTACTTCTTACCATTAACGCAACTTCTTGAACATAAAAATGCATGAGAATGTTTTATATTTTGAACGTTGTTTTTAACACTATGATTACAAGTGGAATTATTCATTACTTATCGTGTTAAGCAACGTCAGCTCAGATTTATCCAAGAGCCAGATGCAGTCATCAAAAGAGCCACATCTGGCTCTAGAGCCATAGGTTCCCTACCCCTGGATTAGGGGGTACTTGAATAAAAAAAATGTTCACAGGGTGTACATCACTGAAAAAAGGTTGAGAACCACTGCTCTAAGGTACGCGCCTGTGCAATTGGACACTGCTCAGGCGTCCTCTGCGCACGGCAAATGTAGGCCGTGCACAAAATCGAATGAAAAGATAAGTGCATAACAGTGTGCACGTCTGCCGTCGCTCACATGTGCGCCACTGAATGCTTAAAAGGTTTTGGTGTTTGCTCACACATGAAAAATTGGAGGGAAAATTGACTGTAATGGATATACCGTATTTCCTTGAATTGCCGCCAGGGCGCTAATTATATTATATTATATATATTACACCCCCCCCCCCCTGTTTACCTGTATATCACCTTTTTTGTAAGGGGCGCTCCCTGTAATGTTTGCTTGATCTTGAATGGGATTGTGCTGACAATTGTAATTTTCCTGACGGAATAAATAAAGTGCTATCTAATCTAATTAATTTAAAACCTCTTCTCACTCCTGCGCTTACCAAAGGCATGCGGTAAAAGTAAGCATGCGCTATTTATTTTAAAACCTCTTCTCACTCCGGCACTTACCAAAGGCATGCGGTAAAAGTAAGCATGCGCTATTTATTTTAAAACCTCTTCTCACTCCGGCACTTACCAAAGGTATGCAGTAAAAATTTGAGTGTGATGTAAGCTTGGAACTTAAATCCTACTGAATAGCTCTTAATCTTCTTCCCTTCATGTGATTTCAAATTACCTCAAAATCAGCCTCCTTTATTTTGAAAATGATGAGAGGGGAAGTGTCACGAGTTTGACCAGGCGGTAATACTAAGCATGCGCTAATTATGTTGGGATGCGGGTTTGACCCGGCAGTAATTCAAGGCAGGCGCATACTATATGCCCCGCGGCAATTCAAGGAAATACGGTATTCCTTAACTTCAGGGCTATTCAGGTAGCAGCCTGGAGGCCAGAATCCAAGCCAGGAATGACCGCGTAGCAGCCCCCAGATTTACTTCAAAACTTGGGAGACAAACATTTTTGCAGCAAATTCCTGAAAACTCTGGAGTGCTCATGTTTATGGAGGAACTTGGACCACTGTCAACACATTTTGGCAAACACACAGCACTGAGGTCCAAACTTCTGATTTACATAACAGTTGTTCTCCAATAAGTTGTCTGATTTTTGGCAGTTAAATTTTTTTCTGTATTGTGATTTATGTAACTTAGGTGTTGTTGTACTTTGTTTACTTGAAATGCAGTCTGCAGTCATTTGTTTAGCTTCTTCAATTATACTAGTAGTGTTGGTGATGTATGGCTTAGATACAGCGTCCCGGCCATGGAAACCCATTCCATGAAGGTCTCTGCGTACTGTACGTGGGCTAATTGTAATGTCACATGAAGTTTGGAGCTCTGTAGCAAATTATTGTGCAGAAAGTTTTTGCACTTGGTGACTGAGTTGCTGTTGTTCCCAAAGCTTCACTTTTCTTATAATAAAGTTGACTTTGGAATATTTAGAAGCGAGGAAATTTCACAACTGGATTTGTTGCACTGAGAGCGACCCATTCTTTCACAAATGTTTATAAAAACAGTCTCAATGCCTAAGTGCTTGATTTTATAGACCGGGACAAGTGTTTAGGACAACTGATTCTGATAATTTGGATGGGTGGTGTTAGGATAATTATGTGTAAGCTATCACGCGACTTTAGTATGCTTAAAGTCTGTTGCTATAGTTATTAGCTATTATGCTCAAGCTGTACTTTTGTCTATCTGTGCAAGGACAAAACTTATTGTCTGAGGGGTGGCCTCAGCCGCAGATGTTATCTTTGTTCTAGCCCGCTAACAGCCAAGGACTTCAAGTACCTCAACGTAGATAAGACGACAGCACGCAAACAAGAGACAAGGTCAAATCACAAGGCTCCCAGCACATTCCGTCACGTATTGTGCGTACTGGAGCTTCTTTGCATGATATAGGTGACCACTTCTTTTAGAGGCGGCCTCAGTGATTTTGACGAGGGAACTCCTGAATAAATAGAGGGATGGGGGAGCTGTACTTTAGAGCGTAGGGCCAGACTGTGACTAAGTGTGCAGCTCCATGCGTTCTCCTCATGGGCTAAATTGAACTCTGTTTCTGCATGATTCCTTGCTTCTTGTCTGTTTAATAGATGTCATCAGTGTTTGAACCTGACAGTGGCCAAATACTTTTGGCTATATAGTGTACATGTTCCGAGCTAACAAAAAAGCTCACAAGGCATCTTCTGTGTGATGATATCAAATAGAAAAGAGTGCAATGTGGGGGGTCGCATTTTCACGCGGGATCGTTCCTCCAAAGCAACACGGACACTACGGACGAAAAAGTCAAGGTAGCATCTGATTTTATAAGTGAAGCGAATCGTGAAGTGAATTATATTTATATAGCGCTTTTCTCTAGTGACTCAAAGTGCTTTACATAGTGAAACCCAATATCTAAGTTACATTTAAACCAGTGTGGGTGGCACTGGGAGCAGGTGGGTCAAGTGTCTTGCCCAAGGACACAACGGCAGTGACTAGGATGGTGGAAGCGGGAATCGAACCTGGAACCCTCAAGTTGCTGGCACAGCCACTCTACCAACCGAGCTAAATAATACACTGTACTAAACACACAGAAACAAACAAAAGAAAAAGTGTGCCGAACGCAAGTTGCATACCGCAAACAAGGAAGCCAGGACGAGTGATCAAAAAGGCAGGCTTAAATAGTGTCTCATGATTAGACACAGCTGTGTCTTAAACAGAGGCAGGTGCAAATCATAAGTAACCATAGTGACAAAACAAACAAGGAAGTGCAACCAGGAACTAAAGAAGTCCAAAACTGACAGAACATAACTAAACTAAACATGATCCGGACCACGGATCATGACAAAGAGGCATTACATTTTTATTTAAATTGTATTTAATATGCCATTGATTTCCAAAGACATGCACCTGGGGATAGGCCCCTCCCACCTCCAAAGACATGCACCTGGGGATAGGCCCCTCCCACCTCCAAAGACATGCACCTGGGGATAGGCCCCTCCCACCTCCAAAGACATGCACCTGGGGATAGGTTGATTGGCAACACTAAATTGGTCCTAGTGTGTGAGTGTGGTCTGTCTATCTGTGTTGGCCCTGCGATGAGGTGGCGACTTGTCCAGGGTGTACCCAGCCTTCCGCCCGATTGTAGCTGAGATAGGCGCCAGCGCCCCCCGCGACCCCGAAAGGGAATAAGCGGTAGGAAATGGATGGATGGATGCCATTGATATTTGTTTTATTATTATTATTCACGGTGGCAGAGGGGTTAGTGCGTCTGCCTCACAATACGTAGGTCCTGCAGTCCTGGGTTCAAATCCAGGCTCGGGATCTTTCTGTGTGGAGTTTGCATGTTCTCCCCGTGACTGCGTGGGTTCCCTCCGGGTACTCCGGCTTCCTCCCACCTCCAAAGACATGCACCTGGGGATAGGTTGATTGGCAACACTAAATTGGCCCTAGTGTGTGAATGTTGTCTGTCTATCTGTGTTGGCCCTGCGATGAGGTGGCGACTTGTCCAGGGTGTACCCTGCCTTCCGCCCAATTGTAGCTGAGATAGGCGCCAGCGCCCCCCGCCACCCCGAAAGGGAATAAGCGGTAGAAAATGGATGGATGGATGCCATTGATATTTGTTTTATTATTATTATTATTATTATTATTATTATTTGAAAATACATTTTGCATGTCACCATAAAGTTATATAAGCCTTGCTTGTTCAATATTCAATGCAAAACTTGTTTGGTTCCCTATTAAAAGGTTCATTTGTTCAACCTTTGTTCAGTTTGACATTTTGGGTCCACTCTGTACTTGAGTTTGACACCCCTGGTCTACACAGACTGAGATATCACATCTTCACTATCAATCAATCAATCAATGTTTACTTATATAGCCCTAAATCACTAGTGTCTCAAAGGGCTGCACAAACCACTACGACATCCTCGGTAGGCCCACATAAGGGCAAGGAAAACTCACACCCAGTGGGACGTCGGTGACAATGATGACTATGAGAACATGATACTGTGAAAGATCAATCCATAATGGATCCAACACAGCAGCGAGAGTCCCGTTCACAGCGGAGCCAGCAGGAAACCATCCCAAGCGGAGGCTGATCAGCAGCGCAGAGATGTTCCCAGCCGATACACAGGCAAGCAGTACATGGCCACCGGATCGGACCGGACCCCCTCCACAAAGGAGAGTGGGACATAGAAGAAAAAGAAAAGAAACGGCAGATCAACTGGTCTAAAAAGGGAGTCTATTTAAAGGCTAGAGTATACAAATGAGTTTTAAGGTGAGACTTAAATGCTTCTACTGAGGTGGCATCTCGAACTGTTACCGGGAGGGCATTCCAGAGTACTGGAGCCCGAAATGAAAAAGCTCTATAGCCCGCAGACTTTTTTTGGGCTTTGGGAATCACTAATAAGCCGGAGTCCTTTGAACGCAGATTTCTTGCCGGGACATATGGTACAATACAATCGGCAAGATAGGATGGAGCTAGACCGTGTAGTATTTTATACGTAAGTAGTAAAACCTTAAAGTCACATCTTAAGTGCACAGGAAGCCAGTGCAGGTGAGCCAGTACAGAGTGGACCAAATATGTCCGGTTTCTTCTCAATAAATGCTCAAAGCTGACAATCCCATTCTGCCAAAACAAGGCCCAAACGTGTTTAGCACATAGAAAATGATGGGTAAAGAGCATTATGTACAACACGTCCTATTTTTAGCCACGTAAGAGGCTACAGTGTCAGAGCATAGTGTTGCTAATCCAAAGAAGAGTTTGTTTCAATTCTACATAAAAGAGCTGCGTGACATTCAGAATGCACTAACTCAATGAGTATTTCCTTTATTTGAGATACAGTTGCATGTTTGTACAATATATGCCGCTACTTGTTCTCCTTCATCCAGGTCATTGATTCTTAGGACACTGAATCAATCGCAACTGGACTGTTGGGATTGTCTTAGACGACGTACAGTATTGACCTCTTATCAGAGCATGCTTCATCAGTTCATGCTCACAGACTACATACAACAGTGCTAGTCTACATGTTGGTCCTGATGGGTCCTGGTTAGCACTTTGCATGGCAGCTCCCCCCATGTGTGTGTGAATGTGGAAGTAGTGTCAAAGCGCTTTGGGTTCCTTAAAACGAGGTAGAAAGGTGCTATACAAGTACAACCGTTTAACATTTACAGTCATTGGTCAAAAGTTTGCATACACTTGTAAGGCTGTCTTGAGTTTCTACAACTCTTATGTTTTAGTGATAGAGTGATTGGAGCACATACTTGTCGCTCACAAAAACATTAACTACATCTTTCATACTGACAGCCATCAGACTGTATGATGCAATTGACTTTTGACTTTAAATGTATAACATATTTGTTATTCACATGTGAATAATGCTGTATAATAGACTGTTTATTTACATGTGAATAATGCTGTAAAATAAACTATTTGTTATTCACATGAAAAAGGCTGTATAATAGACTATTTATTATTCACGTGAATAATGTTGTATTATAGACTGTATTTATATTATTCACATAATATAATAATAACAATGTTGTATAATAGACAGTATTTATATTATTCACATGTGAATAATGCTGTATAATAGACTTTATTTATATTACTCACATGTGAATAATATAATAATAACAATGTTGTTTAATAGACAGTATTTATATTATTCACACGTGAATAATGCTGTATAATAGACCGTGTGTATATTATTCACATGTGAATAAGGCTGTATAATATATTTATTATTTACATGTAAATAAGGCTGTATAATAGACTGTTTATTTACATGTGAATAATGCTGTATAATAGACTGTATTTATGTTATTCACATGTGAATAATGCTGTATAATAGACTGTATTTATATTATTCACATGTGAATAATGCTGTATAATAGACTGTATATATGTTATTCACATGTGAATAATGCTGTATAATAGACTGTATTTATGTTATTCACATGTGAATAATGCTGTATAATAGACTGTATTTATATTATTCACATGTGAATAATGCTGTATAATAGACTGTATATATGTTATTCACATGTGAATAAGGCTGTATAATAGACTTCATTTATTATTTACATGTGAGTAATGCTGTATAATAGACTATATTATTCACAAGTGAATAATATAATAATAACAATGTTGTATTAAAGACTGTATTTATATTATTCACATATAAAAAAAATACTTAAGTGTTTATTGTCTGTTGTGAGCAAACTGTGGTGCTGAATTTTCCCCGGGGATCAATAAAGTACTTTCTTTTTTTTTCTATTCTATTCTATTCTATTCTATTCTATTAATGAAGTTAGGTTCTTTTACAGACTTAATATGAATTACTGAAAATCTGAGCAAATCTGCCAGGTCAAAAGTATACATACAGCAATGGTGATATTGGGTTACATGTTTATAACATTTCTTTAGCCTTTTTATCAGCCTGTGTCATTACAAATAACTCGATGACGTCAGCAACCCCACCCTCTGTTGTCCTTGCTAGTTTTGACCAAAAAATCAAAACCGTATAAATGGAAGTAACATTTGTCTTTTTTTTCCATTAAACCCCCTAAAGGCTTAGTGGCCACATGTGTGGACAGCACCTTTTAGCTCTTATTTCCAAAAGTGCGTACACTACTGAAGTGGGGTCTTATACTGCCATTTGGTGGTGTCAGGAGAGTATAACATACAATGGAATTTGAAAAAAAAAAAGGGTAAAAATAAGAATAAACATGAAGTACACGTTTGTGTACTTATGGACTAAGTACATCATATCACAAGATAATTCTTAGTTTTTATTCTAATTAGGGTCCAATAAGCCCAAATAGCTAAGAGAAATATAAAATGCATGTAAACAAACAGCTTGAGCCTTAAGAGGTTCATTATAAAAAGAACCAGTGAAAATCAAGTTGTCAGAGAAAAATATTGGTATTCTATTTTTGGCTGAAATTGCGTTTCCCAATGAAAAAAGTCACACCAAAAAATGTGCCATATATGAAACAGACGTGATACTACTCGCTCTCAAAACTTCTAAACCAGTGGTTCTCAACCTTTTTTCAGTGATGTACCTCCTGTGAATATTTTTATTTATTCAAGTACCCCCTAATCATTAGAAAAAGCATTTTTGGTTGAAAAAAAGACATCAGTTTCTGATTTATTAAATTGTATAACAGTGCAAAATATTGCTCATTTTTAGTGGTCTTTCTTGAACTATTTGGAAAAAAATATATAAAAATAACTAAAAACCTGTTGAAAAATAAACAAGTGATTCGATTATAAGTACAGATTTCTCCACATAGAAGTAATCATCAACTTAAAGTGTCCTCTTTGGGGATTGTAATAGAGATCCATCTGGATTCATCAACTTCATTCTAAACATCCATCCATCTTCTTCCGCTTATCCGAGGTCGGGTCGCGGGGGCAGCAGCCTAAGCAGGGAAGCCCAGACTTCCCTCTCCCCAGCCACTTCGTCTAGCTCTTCCCGGGGGATCCCGAGGCGTTCCCAGGCCAGCCGGGAGACATAGTCTTCCCAACGTGTCCTGGGTCTTCCCCGTGGCCTCCTACCGGTTGGACGTGCCCTAAACACCTCCCTCGGGAGGCGTTCGGGTGGAATCCTGACCAGATGCCCGAACCACCTCATCTGGCTCCTCTCCATGTGAAGGAGCAGCGGCTTTACTTTGAGTTCCTCCCGGATGGCAGAGCTTCTCACCCTATCTCTAAGGGAGAGACCCAAACTCATTTGGGCCGCTTGTACCCGTGATCTTGTCCTTTCGGTCATGACCCAAAGCTCATGACCATAGGTGAGGATGGGAACGTAGATCGACCGGTAAATTGAGAGCTTTGCCTTCCGGCTCAGCTCCTTCTTCACCACAACGGATCGGTACAACGTCCGCATTACTGAAGACGCCGCACCGATCCGCCTGTCGATCTCACCATCCACTCTTCCCTCACTCGTGAACAAGACTCCTAGGTACTTGAACTCCTCCACTTGGGGCAGGGTCTCCTCCCCAACCCGGAGATGGCACTCCACCCTTTTCCGGGCGAGAACCATGGACTCGGATTTGGAGGTGCTGATTCTCATTCCGGCCGCTTCACACTCGGCTGCGAACCGATCCAGTGATTTCAATTCTAAACATTTCTTCACAAAAACAGAAATATTTAACATCACGGTGGCAGAGGGGTTAGTGCGTCTGCCTCACAATACGAAGTTCCTGCAGTCCTGGGTTCAAATCCAGGCTCGGGATCTTTCTGTGTGGAGTTTGCATGTTCTCCCCGTGAATGCGTGGGTTCCCTCCGGGTACTCCGGCTTCCTCCCACCTCCAAAGACATGCACCTTGGGATAGGCCCCTCCCACCTCCAAAGACATGCACCTGGGGATAGGTTGATTGGCAACACTAAATTGGCCCTAGTGTGTGAATGTGAGTGTGAATGTTGTCTGTCTATCTGTGTTGGCCCTGCGATGAGGTGGCGACTTGTCCAGGGTGTACCCTGCCTTCCGCCCGATTGTAGCTGAGATAGGCGCCAGCGCCCCCTGCGACCCCGAAAGGGAATAAGCGGTAGAAAATGGATGGATGGATGGGGGATGGATTTATGAAACATGTCCACAAAAAAATGTAGCCGTCAACACTGAATATTGCATTGTTGCATTTCTTTTCCCAGTTTATGAACTTACTTTTTTATATTTTGTTGAAGTATTTTTCAATACATATATTTATAAAGGATTTTTGAATTGTTGCTCTTTTTAGAATATTCAAAAAAAATCTCACGTACCCCTTGGCATACCTTCAAGTACCCCCATTTGAGAACCACTGTTCTAAACCCTCACTTGAGTCCATTTTCTGGAAGACTCAGCAAGCGAGAAGTAATGTTTTTTTTGTTTTTTTGTTCATGACCACTAATAAAATGTAAGTGCTGGAACTATTGTAGCTAAGAATAATTCAGAATTACGCTCGGCCTTGCATCCCGCTCGCTCTAACTGAACCGTGACTTTTATCAGCAATCCCTTTTCTACCACTTATTCTGTTCAGGGTCACAGCGAGCTCGAGCTGGGTGAAAGTGGATTGGTCGGCAGTTAAACACAGAAGCGGACAATCTCTGCTTGCAACTGTAGTCAGGCCTGCCGCTCACTAGACTTTCTTCATTTAAAGTAGATTAAGGATTGCGAAGCATGCTAGGGGACTAAATGCTACTTTAATAACGCTTTTATGTCACGGAAATCTGCACATGATCCTCTACCTTCCGGGATGTGTCAGGTTTCTTTCCGGTCTTTGCATGAGTGGAGTAAACGACTCTTTCAGTCAGTAAGCAGAATGACCTCTGTTCATGTGCTACACTTACAATGCAGCAGCAGTACATTGTCCTACACTGCCTTCCAAAAGTATTAGAACAGTGAGTCCAATGTATTTATTTTTATTGTAGACTTAAAGACCTACTGAGATGACATTTTCTTATTTAAACGGGGATAGCAGGTCCATTCTATGTGTCATACTTCATCATTTCACCATATTGCCATATTTTTGCTGAAAGGATTTAGTAGAGAACATCCACGATAAAGTTTGCAACTTTTGGTCGCTAATAAAAAAGCCTTGCCTGTACCGGAAGTAGCAGACGAGGTGCGCGTGACGTCACGGGTTGTGGAGCTCCTCACATCTGAACATTGTTTACAATCACGGCCACCAGCAGCAAGAGCGATTCGGACCGAGAAACCGACAATTTCCCGATTAATTTGAGCGAGGATGAAAGATTCGTGGATGAGGAAAGTTAGAGTGAAGCACTAAAGTCAAAAAAAGTCTGCGGGCTATAGAGCGTTTTCCGTTCGGGCTCCAGTACTCTGGAATGCCCTCCCGGTAACAGTTCGAGATGCTACCTCAGTAGAAGCATTTAAGTCTCATCTTAAAACTCATCTGTATACTCTAGCCTTTAAATAGACCTCCTTTTTAGACCAGTTGATCTGCCGCTTCTTTTCTTTCTCCTATGTCCCCCCCTCCCTTGTGGAGGGGGTCCGGTCCGATGACCATGGATGAAGTACTGGCTGTCCAGAGTCGAGACCCAGGATGGACCGCTCGTCGGGACCCAGGATGGACCGCTCGCCTGTATCGGTTGGGGACATCTCTACGCTGCTGATCCACTTGAGATGGTTTCCTGTGGACGGGACTCTCACTGCTGTCTTGGAGCCACTATGGATTGAACTTTCACAGTATCATGTTAGACCCCCTCGACATCCATTGCTTTCGGTCCCCTAGAGGAGGGGGGTTGCCCACATCTGAGGTCCTCTCCAAGGTTTCTCATAGTCAGCATTGTCACTGGCTTCCCACTGGATGTGAATTCTCCCTGCCCACTGGGTGTGAGTTTTCCTTGCCCTTTTGTGGGTTCTTCCGAGGATGTTGTAGTCGTAATGATTTGTGCAGTCCTTTGAGACATTTGTGATTTGGGGCTATATAAATAAACATTGATTGATTGATTGATGAAAGAAAAAGAAAAGGCGACGGCTCCAGGCGGCGGCAGTGGGAGTGATTCAGGTGTTATTAGACACATATACTAGGATAATTCTGGAAAATCCCTTATCTGCTTATCGTGTCAATTGAGTTTTAGTGGGATTATAAAGTCACACCTGAAAGTCGGAGGGCTGCGGTGACCGCCAGTGTCTCTTAGAGGAGCCAAGACCACAGCTGCCTTTTTTGACAGCTGCAGGAGGAGGTCGCATAATCCGCTCAAGTCTCCAGTAAGAGCCGACTTAATGTCACAATTTGCCCATCCCAAAAACATGCTGGTTGACGTAGAGAAACATGTTCGCTTGACCGCTCTGTGTTAAAGCTTCACAACAAACAAAGAAACACCGGCTGTGTTTCGGTTGCTAAAGGCAACAACAGCATTCTTCTTTGATGTCTCCATTATTAACTGAACAAATTACAAAAGATTCAGCAACACAGACGTCCAAAATACTGTGTAATTATGCGATAAAAACAGACTACTTTTAGCCGTGAGTGGTGCTGGGAGAACATGTCCGCTCCAACCAATTACGTCACAAGCACACGTCATCATTCCGCGGCGTTTTCAACAGGATACCTCGCGGGAAATTTAAAATTGTAATTTAGTAAACTAAAGCGGTCGTATTGGCATGTGTTGCAATGTTAATATTTCATCATTGATATATAAACTATCAGACTGTGTGGTCGCTAGTAGTGGCTTTTAGTAAGTCTTTAAGATTATATGTTCCAATACTTTTGCTCAGCTTGCGATGAGGTGGCGACTTGTCCAGGGTGTACCCCGCCTTCCGCCCGATTGTAGCCTACATAGGCGCCAGCGACCCCAAAAGGGAATAAGCGGTAGAAATGGATGGATGGACTTTTGCTCAGCTAAAAATGTTGTGTTCCATTACAAATAATTCTATCTTCTAAGTTGTGTATCAGATCCAGATTTTAATACCTGGAAATCAAAACTGAAATGTTGATCTCTTGTCTCACATTTGATGTCAAACCCAAATGTTTTCAGTCTGCAACAAAAATAAAGGAACTGGCCTCACTGTTCCAATACTTTTGTTGGGCACTGTATGTTCAAGTGTGCAGTCAAGGTGTTGAGGGGTTCCGGTTTGGTAACCGCAGGATTAGGTCTCTGCTTTTTGCAGATGATGTGGTCCTGATGGCTTCATCTGGCCGGGATCTTCAGCTCTCACTGGATCGGTTCGCACCCGAGTGTTCAGCACCTCCAAGTCCGAGTCCATGGTTCTCGCCCGGAAAAGGGTGGAATGCCATCTCCGGGTTGGGGAGGAGACCCTGCCCCAAGTGGAGGAGTTCAAGTACCTAGGAGTCTTGTTCACGAGTGGGGGAAGAGTGGATCGTGAGATCGACAGGCGGATCGGTGCGGCGTCTTCAGTAATGCGGACGTTGTATCGATCCGTTGTGGTGAAGAAGGAGCTGAGCCGGAAGGCAAAGCTCTCAATTTACCGGTCGATCTACGTTCCCATCCTCACCTATGGTCATGAGCTTTGGGTCATGACCGAAAGGATAAGATCACGGGTACAAGCGGCCCAAATGAGTTTGGGTCTCTCCCTTAGAGATAGGGTGAGAAGCTCTGCCATCCGGGAGGAACTCAAAGTAAAGCCGCTGCTCCTCCACATGGAGAGGAGCCAGATGAGGTGGTTCGGGCATCTGGTCAGGATGCCACCCGAACGCCTCCCGAGGGAGGTGTTTAGGGCACGTCCAACCGGTAGGAGGCCACGGGGAAGACCCAGGACACGTTGGGAAGACTATGTCTCCCGGCTGGCCTGGGAACGCCTCGGGATCCCCCAGGAAGAGCTAGATGAAGTGGCTGGGGAGAGGGAAGTCTGGGTTTCTCTGCTTAGGCTGCTGCCCCCGCGACCCGACCTCGGATAAGCGGAAGAAAATGGATGGATGGATGGATGTTCAATTACATTACAGGTAAATATTTCCCAATGTTGTACTTATTATTAAACATGTGTTTAACATTTTTACATAATTTAACATTTCCCTAAGTATAAAATCTCAACATAACTCAAGCAGGTGATTTTTTTAATTTTTTTGCGCATTATGTATTTTGTCTTGCTGCTGCTTTTGCTTACTTGTGGATTTTATTTACTAATAATCATTTTAGTAACATGATTACAGTACAATATTTAAATTATTCTGGTTACCGTATTTTTCGGAATATAAGTCGCAGTTTTTTTTCATAGTTTGGCCGGGGGTGCGACATATTTGTGTGAAATTATTAACACATTACCGTAAAATATCAAATAATAGTATTTAGCTCATTCGCGGAAGAAACGAAGAAAATGTCAGCAATCGTCAACCAATAAGAATTCGGCGGGGTAGAGTCATGGGAGAAGTGCATTGTGGGACATGGAATGCTAACTGCTATTTGCTATTTGCTATTGCCGTAGCTATTAAAATTGATAATTTCATCGTTGGCGGTAACTTATAAAAACTGAGACTGTCTGAACAAAAATGGCATCAAAAAGGAAATCATGCACTGCAGATTACAAGCTACGTATACTCCGGAGCGATTTATAATCCGGAAAATATGCTAAATTACATGTCACAAAAAAAAAAGAATTGTTTTTAACAGTGAATGTTTTTTTGTTTTTTGTTTTTTTTGTTCCGTGATTTGGCAGTGGTATGAGTTCAAATGTCAACAACACCCATCCCAACTTGTGACCCAAAACAGGATAAGGAGTACAAATTGCATGAGTCATAATCCATGTGTGAACATTGATCCACTATATACATACTCTACTGTGTGCTTTGTAAAAGAAGCAAAATTGCCACTGGCTTAACACAAACAAAAATGTTTTGGGGTGAAATGACTAAGCAAAGATCAGGACATTTAGTCTCACCAGAAGAGGCTGTTGGTAAGTCCCCACCCCGCCTCTCTTCCAGCAGGCTTTCCCCGTCACCCTGGATCCCAATCACTGTCGCAGTAGAAGGAGGCCTGGTGGGAAAAAAATAAAATATTTTGAGTTACAAAGTTTCAGGAAATGTCAAATAAAATACATTAAAATATTGTATTAGGAAAAATATCACACCAGAGCTGATAGTGAATATTTAGTCCAGGGTTCAGTCCTTGGCCCTGCACTCTTCAGCATCTACATGCTGCCGCTAGGTGACATCATACGCAAATATGGTGTTAGCTTTTACTGCTATGCTGGTGACACCCAACTCTACATGCCACTAAAGCTGACCAACAATTAAGAGTTGGACAATGTCGGAATATCGGATATTGGCAAAAAAGTCATTATCAAACATCTCTAATTATTAGGGTCCGCCCTGCCTATGGCAAAGGACTCCACAGGAGCCCTTTGCCATAGGCAAGGACCCTATTGAATCTGGTGCGTTTTATTATTATTATTCTTTATTATTATTCTTCCGCACCGTCGCGCCCCAATATCACCCCTTTAACATATTCCAAAACTCACCAAAGTTGACACACGCGTCGGTCTACCGTGACACCACAACATATTAAGCAACCAAACCCCAAAAATGAAAATTGCGCGCTAGCGCCCCCTAGGAAGAGACAAAAAACAGACTGCTTGTAACTTCCATTAGGAATGTCGTAGAGACATGAAACAAAAACCTCTGTGTAGGTCTGACTTAGACCTACATTTCCAATAAAAAACGTCTATACCCAAAATCAACAGAAATTTTGCAAAAACTCATTCAAAGCCACATTTTCGTAAAAAATGCTATTTTTGGCTCTTTGAGCTTTAATTTGACCCCCTTAAAATGCTTCAAAACTCACCAAACTTGGCACACACATCAGGACTGGCAGCAATTGCGATCTAGTGAAAAAACCAAACCTTAAAACTCAAAATTGCGCTCTATTGCAATTTTTGAATAAAACACAGAAAAAACTGCTCCTAGGAAGAGGAAACAGATAAAACTGCTTGTAACTTCTGGTAGGAATGTCGGACAGACATGAAACAAAAACCTCAATGTAGGTCTCACTTAGACCTACATTTTGATAGGTGGCATCTTTCAGTTAAAATCAACAGGAAGTTGGCAATTACCCCTTCAAAATAAAAGTTTTGTAAAAAGCCGTCACCTTTTTCCAGACAAAACTGCTTGTAACTTCTGTTAGGAATGTCGTAGAGACATGAAACAAAGACCTCTATGTTGGTCTGACTAAGATCGGGACTCGGGACACGGCGGCGGCGGCGGCGGCGGCCAACGGCGGACCCGACCAACGCTGCTTGCAGCTTTAATTATTATTATTCTTTATTATTATTCTTCCGCACCGTCGCGCCCCAATATCACCCCTTTAACATATTCCAAAACTCACCAAAGTTGACACACGCGTCGGTCTACCGTGACACCACAACATATTAAGCAACCAAACCCCAAAAATGAAAATTGCGCGCTAGCGCCCCCTAGGAAGAGACAAAAAACAGACTGCTTGTAACTTCCGTTAGGAATGTCATAGAGACATGAAACAAAAACCTCTGTGTAGGTCTGACTTAGACCTACATTTCCAATAAAAAACGTCTATACCCAAAATCAACAGAAATTTTGCAAAAACTCATTCAAAGCCACATTTTCGTAAAAAATGCTATTTTTGGCTCTTTGAGCTTTAATTTGACCCCCTTAAAATGCTTCAAAACTCACCAAACTTGGCACACACATCAGGACTGGCAGAAATTGCGATCTAGTGAAAAAACCAAACCTTAAAACTCAAAATTGCGCTCTATTGCAATTTTTGAATAAAACACAGAAAAAACTGCTCCTAGGAAGAGGAAACAGATAAAACTGCTTGTAACTTCTGGTAGGAATGTCGGACAGACATGAAACAAAAACCTCAATGTAGGTCTCACTTAGACCTACATTTTGGTAGGTGGCATCTTTCAGTTAAAATCAACAGGAAGTTGGCAATTACCCCTTCAAAATAAAAGTTTTGTAAAAAGCCGTCACCTTTTTCCAGACAAAACTGCTTGTAACTTCTGTTAGGAATGTCGTAGAGACATGAAACAAAGACCTCTATGTTGGTCTGACTAAGACCAGGGCTTCAGTCGCGGGGGCAGCAGCCGAAGCGGAGCGGCCAACGGCGGACCCGACCAACGCTGCTTGCAGCTTTAATTCTAACTGATCTTTTTTGTAACACGGTTAATGAATTAAGTGTACTTTTGTAGCCATTTCCCCATATTTCTACACAATAAGTCAGATATGTAACACTAGTGCCCACTTGGGGCAGGGTCTCCTCCCCAACCCGGAGATGGCACTCCACCCTTTTCCGGGCAAGAACCATGGACTTGGAGGTGCTGATTCTCATCCCGGTGGCTTCACACTCGGCTGCGAACCGATCCAGTGAGAGCTGAAGATCCTGGCCAGATGAAGCCATCAGGACCACATCATCTGCAAAAAGCAGAGACCTAATCCTGCAACCACCAAACCGGATCCCCTCAACACCCTGACTGCGCCTAGAAATTCTGTCCATAAAAGTTATGAACGGAATGGGTGACAAAGGGCAGCCTTGGCGGAGTCCAACCTTCGATCCATTGTGGCGAATTTATCGGTCGATCTACGTTCCCATCCTCACTTATGGTCATGAGCTTTGGGTTATGACCGAAAGGACAAGATCACGGGTACAAGCGGCCCAAATGAGTTTGGGTCTCTCCCTTAGAGATAGGGTGAGAAGCTCTGCCATCCGGGAGGAACTCAAAGTAAAGCCGCTGCTCCTCCACATGGAGAGGAGCCAGATGAGGTGGTTCGGGCATCTGGTTAGGATGCCACCCGAACGCCTCCCTAGGGCACGTCCAACCAGTTATAGGCCACGGCAAAGACCCAGGACACGTTGGGAAGACTATGTCTCCCGTCTGGCCTCCGCATCCCCCTGGAAGGAGCTGGACCAAGAGTCTGGGGAGAGGGAAGTCTGGGCTTCCCTGCTTAGGCTGCTGCCCCCGCGACCCGACCTCTGATAAGCGGAAGTAGATGGATGGATGGCATTATATATATGAGGAGTACATCATTTGGCAAAACGTATAGAATGCAGAAGTAAAGAATAATTTTCAGGTCAAAACTTTGCCTCAGGCTGAGCCACATTTCCCTCTGTGGCCAAATATGGACTCTCAGTTAATGGGGGGAAAAAAAGGAGAACTGAATGTATGCTGTGTCAAGTCGGCACTAAACACGTGCATTCATGTCACCAAACAAGAGACATAAGTGTGGATTCTTATTTGAACAAGTATGGTCTCCTTCTCAGCTACAGTATAATATATATAGGGTTTATTTGAAATAGGGACAGATAAAGAAACATAGATATCTGAAACAGTTCTCCAATGTGTGCATCATAGTGTTTGTAGCCAAAGCTCATTTACAACACTTGTCCCCAACAACAACAACAACACAGATCCAACATCATTAAAATAGGAAAATAAAAAGAATAAGGCAAGTTATAATAGTAATAATACAGACAAAGTGCAAACTAGATTAAAAAACAATAATAATAATAACACAGACAAAGTGCAGACTAGATAAAAACCAATTAGTAAAAATATCTACAGCCAAGGTCAATGCAATAAAACGTTTTTCCACTCTGTTAAATGAACCTGTAACAACATTAAACATTTTTAATTGAATCTTGACTGATGCTTCAGCACGTTTCATAAAGTTATTCTTGTACTCTGCGTGAAATAATAGCAAAACTTCCCGGCTGAAACAATTTAAGTACACAGTAGCTCACTCAGTTCAGTGTGAAAGGTAAAAAGGTGCTTTGACTTACGTTTTAAAACAAGGGTCGCCTGACATGAGCTGAGTGCTGATAACGACCTGTAAAAGGGAACAAAAGATGATTAATGTTAGTGTTGCGTTTGGACCAGATGTTCCTCTGAGGGAATATAAGTTGCTGGTCAACCCCAAGTTCTTTTGGTGACACATAAGCTGATTTTAAATGAATCCCAGACAGAATAGACATTTTATTCCAAAGCTTTGGGAGACCAACCCATGTAACAACACATTCAATTCGCATCGCCTAAGTTGATCTGAAAACACTCCGGAAGTCCTGTCTCTGATGTTCTGTCTACCTACACTCTGTCCTCCTCCTGTCGAGGCCTGCTGTGGGTGTGGGTGTTACACAGAACATCAATTTCCACACTTCTATTAGCTCTGGGTCCAGTGGACCTGGACATCTTATATGTAATGGAAATGTATAGGAGGGGTGTATGGTGTGTGGTCATTAAATATGTATTCTGATATATGTACTTCACAGAAAATGAGCCAAAGTCTGTGAGTCTCAGTTTGAAAGATTAATTAATTGTATCATTTTTCTTTTAATGAAAAATGAAAACGGGTCTCACAGTTTAAATACAAAGCACATATTTAAATTAAGGTCAGGCCTAAACAATTAAGCATTATCTTGCTGCTCTTTTTTAATGCTTTACTCACTTTAAGGATGGAGTTATCCTGGCGAGTGTTTTTGGTATCGTAACCTTCCAGTAGACATCTTCGTGTTGTGCTGCCCGAGCCGGCAAACTCCGATAAATTCAAATTTGCAAAACCGAGCTGTGGGGGAAAAACAATTATACAGATGTTATTTTTTCCGGAAGGTCAACAGAAAGGCCGTGACAAAAACTATTCATGTGTGCCATTCATACAAAGTAAGGACTCATGTTTTTATGAGATACTTTGTGTTCAATTAGCTAATTGCCACAAATTCTATATCAGGGGTCACCAACCTTTTTGAAAAACAAAGAGCTACTTCTTGGGTACTGATTAATGTGAAGGGCTACCAGTTTGATACACACTTAAATACATTGCCAGAAATAACCAATTTGCTCAATTTACCTTTATCTCTATGTTATTATTAATAATTAATGATATTTATCTTTGTGGAAACACTGATCATCTTAAGGATTCCTCACAATAAATATATATTTTTAATGACATGTTTTAAATAGGTTAAAATCCAATCTGCACTTTGTTAGAATATATAACAAATTGGACCAAGCTATATTTCTAACAGACAAATCATTATTTCTTCTAGATTTTCCAGAACAAAAATTTTAAAAGAAATTCAAAAGACTTTGAAATAAGATTTAAATTTGATTCTACAGATTTTCTAGATTTTCCAGAATAATTTTTGGGAATTTTAATCATAGTAAGTGTGAAGAAATATTTCAAAAATATTCTTTGTTGAAAAAACAAAATCTAAAATGAAGAATTAAATTAAAATTGATTTATTATTCTTTACAATAGAAAAAATAAATTTACTTGAACATTGATTTAAATTGTCAGGAAAGAAGAGGAAGGAATTTAAAAGGTAAAAAGGTATATGTGTTTAAAAATCCTTAAATCATTTTTAAGGTTGTGTTTTTTTTCAAAAATTGTCTTTCTGAAAGTTATAAGAAGCAAAGAATTTATTTAAACAAGTGAAGACCAAGTCTTTAAAATATTTTCTTGGATTTTCCAATTCTATTTGAGTTTTGTCGCTCTTAGAATTAAAAATGTCAAGAAAAGCGAGACCAGCTTGCTAGTAAATAAATGAAATTTAAAAAATAGAGGCAGCTCACTGGTAAGTGCTGCTATTTGAGCTATTTTTAGAACAGGCCAGCGGGCGACTCATCTAATAATAATAATAATACCTGGGATTTATCTAGCGCTTTTCCAAATATCCAAAGTCTCTTTACATGTGTTTATTAGAAAAGAAAACTAAGATAAGTAAGCTAGAAAAGAAAAAAATATATATATTTCATCTGGTCCTTATAATACAGAACAATTACTCCATAAGTGTGCACTTTAGTGCATGGAGTGTCTTATCACTTTTATGCAGACGACTGCCAAATTTACAGGACTGTCTCAGAAAATTTGAATATTGTAATAAAGTCCTTTATTTTCTGTAATACAACTAAAAACATAAAAATGATATACATTCTGGATTCATTACACATCAACTGAAATATTGCAAGCCTTTTATTATTTTAATATTGCTGATTATGGCATACAGCTTAAGAAAACTAAAAAATCCTATCTCAAAAAATTAGAATGTTTCCTCAGACCAAGTAAAAAATAAAGATTTATAACGGCAAAACAGAATCAAATATTTGAAAATGTCAATTAATGCACTCAGTACTTGGTTGGGAATCCTTTTGCACGGATGAACTACATCAATGCGGCGTGGCATGGAGGCAATCGGCCAGTGGCGTTGCTGAGGTGTTATGGATGCCCAGGATGCTTCAATAGCGGCCTTTAGCTCATTTGCATTATTGGGTCTGGTGTCTTTCAGCTTCTTCTTCATAATACTCCACAAAATCTCTACGGGGTTCAGGTCAGGGGAGTTGGCAGGCCAATGGAGGACAGTAATGCCATGGTCAGTACACCACTTACTGGTGGCTTTGGCACTTTGGGCAGGTGCCAGATCATGCTGGAAAGTGAAATCATCGTGTATATGCCGATTTCAAAAGGCCAGGGCCCCCTGACGCCCCTTCCCAACTGTCTATGCCACGTCAGGGCTTGGTCAGCCCAGAATTTGTTAATAATGAATAAGGGAAAAACAGAAATTTTAGTTTTTTGGTCCAGCTCTCACGGACTTGGGACCATTTCAAAATGATGTGCATCCCAAAGTCCCCAAGCCTTTGCGTCACTATAGACAGCGGTTTTAAACTCGACAAACAAGTCAATGGCGTTTTTAAAATCGTGTTTTTATCATTTTCGTCTTTTAGCAAAGGTAAAAACGTTTTTATCTTTGAACCTTTTTAAACAAGTGGTGCATGCTTTTATTTCAAGTGGCCTGGACTGGCATTAGCCAAAGAGCTCTCTCCCGGTTGCAGTTAGTCCAGAACGCGGCAGCACGACTTTTAACAGGGGCCAGGAAACGCCAGCATATAACCCCGATTCTTTAGAGTTTACACTGGCTCCCTGTTCATTTTAGAATTGATTTTAAAACCTTGCTGTTTGTTTTTAAAGCTTTGCATGGACTGCGCGCGGTATGAGGACCGAAAGCCAGTTCTAGCTCGTGGTGTCCAAGACCAGACTTAAAACCAGGGGAGACAGGTGCTAAGCTCTGGAACACTCGGCCCCTCCATGTTAAAATTGCTTCCACTGTTTTAAGTCTTGTCTTAAGACCCACTTTGATTCTCCAGCTTTTAAACTTACGTGAGTTGTGTGATTGATTGATTGATTGATTGATTGATTGATACTTTTATTAGTAGATTTCACAGTACAGTACATATTCCGCACAATTGACCACTAAATGGTAACACCCCAATAAGTTTGTCAACTTGTTTAAGTCGGGGTCCACGTTAATCAATTCATGGTACAAATATATACTATCAACATAATACAGTCATCACACAAGTTAATCATCATAGTATGTACATTGAATTATTGACATTATTTACAATCCGGGGGGTGGGATGAGGAGCTTTGGTTGATATCAGTACTTCAGTCATCAACAGAGAAATGTGGACATTGAAACAGTGTAGGTCTTATTTAGTAGGATATGTACAGCCAGCAGAGAACATAGTGAGTTCACATAGCATAAGAACAAGTATATACATTAGAAGTACATTTGAGTTGTTTATAATCCGGGGAGATGGGATGTGAATGGAGGAGGGTATTAGTAAAGTGTTGAAGTTGCCTGGAGGTGTTGTTTTAGAGCGGTTTTGAAGGAATATAGAGATGCACTTACTTTTATACCTGTTGGGAGTGCATTCCACATTGATGTGGCATAGAAAGAGAATGAGTTAAGACCTTTGTTAGATCGAAATCTGGGTTTAACGTGGTTTGTGGAGCTCCCCCTGGTGTTGTGGTTATGGCGGTCATTTACGTTAAGGAAGTAGTTTGACATGTACTTCGGTATCAGGGAGGTGTAGCGGATTTTATAGACCAGGCTCAGTGCAAGTTGTTTTACTCTGTCCTCCACCCTGAGCCAGCCCACTTTGGAGAAGTGGGTTGGAGTGAGGTGTGATCTGGGGTGGAGGTCTAAAAGTAACCGGACTAGCTTATTCTGGGATGTTTGGAGTGTAGATTTGAGGGTTTTGGAGGTGCTGGGGTACCAGGAGGTGCAAGCGTTATCGAAGAATGGTTGAATGAGAGTTCCCGCTCCTCTGTGTTTCAAATTTTGATATCTATTTATTGTTTTAATTGGTTTTACCCTTTAAAATTGTTTTTAATCATATTTAATTTATATTGGTTTAATATTTTATTATTCTTTTGTTTTTATTCAGTCATTAGTGGAGCTAAGGATAATATTTGAATATTGAATATGAATTTTGTTGTATAAATGTGCCACATAAATAAAGTGGATTGGATTGCAGAGACTTAGAAGAGGAGACGTTTGTGTTCAGAATTCAACAAGCATATCTAATTCAAATGAAGTCTAAAACATTAACAGGTAGATAATATGGTTTTGTTGAAACCGAAGTAAGTCTGTCAGCAGTTATACCAAAGGGTGTGTTTGGTGCAAAAACAACAAACGTGCATCACCATACCATACCCACATCATGCTTTCCCCAGCTTTTGCAAACTTTGGTTGTATTATGAACCGTTTAAAAAGCAGTGAGTTCAGCCAGAAAATCTTCCAGTCTGTTGATTTGCATGTTTTATTAGAGTTAAAAGTGAAAACTCCACTCTGTCTTCTGCTGTTAAACAACAGCCTAGAAGATTTTTCTGGCTGAACTCACTGCTTTTTAAACTGTTCATAATACAAACAACGTTTGCAAAAGCTGGGGAAAGCATGATGTGGGTTTGGTATGGTGATGCACGTTTGTTGTTTTTGCACCAAACACACTCTTTGGAATAACTGCTGACAGACTTACTTTGGAATCGGCCCTGAAACAAACAGAATTTATGCAAACCCCGTTTCAATATGAGTTGGGAAATTGTGTTAGATGTAAATATAAACAGAATACAATGATTTTCAAACTATTTTCAACCCATATTCAGTTGAATGCACTACAAATACATTACAAATAATATCCAACTTAGAATTTCATGGCTGCAACACATGCAAAAGTAGTTGGGAAAGGGCATGTTCACCACTGTGTTACATCACCTTTTCTTTGAACAACACTCAATAAACGTTTGGGAACTGAGGAAACTAATTATTGAAGCTTTGAAAGTGGAATTCTTTCCCATTCTTGTTTTATGTAGAGTTTCAGTCGTTTAACAGTCCGGGGTCTCCGCTGTCGTATTTTATGATTCAGAATCGACACATATTTTTGATGGAAGACAGGTCTGGACTGCAGGCGGGCCAGGAAAGCACCCGCACTTTTTTTTTTACGAAGCCACGCTGTTGTAACACGTGCTGAATGTGGCTTGGCATTGTCTTGCTGAAATAAGCAGGGGCGTCCATGAAAAAGATGGCGCTTAGATGGCAGCATATGTTGTCCCAAAACCTGTATGTACCTTTCAGCATTAATGGTGCCTTCACAGATGTTTAAGTTACCCATGCCTTGGGCACTAATGCACCCCCATACCATCACAGATGCTGGCTTTGCGTCGATAACAGTCTGGATGGTTCGCTTCCCCTTTGGTGCGGATGACACGATGTCGAATATTTCCAAAAACAATTTGAAATGTGGACTCGTCAGACCACAGAACACTTTTCCACTTTGCATCAGTCCATCTTAGATGATCTCGGGCCCAGAGAAGCCGGCGGCGTTTCTGGATGTTGTTGATAAATGGCTTTCGCTTTGCATAGTAGAGCTTTAACTTGCACTTACAGATGTACTGACCACCTGTATTTAGTGACAGTGGTTTTCTGAAGTGTTCCTAGGCCCATGTGGTGATATCCTTTAGCGATTGATGTCGGTTTTTGATACAGTGGGCTCGAAGGTCACGGTCATTCAATGTTGGTTTCCGGCCATGCCGCTTACGTGGAGTGATATCTCCAGATTCTCTGAACCTTTTGATGATATTATGGAGCGTAGATGTTGAAATCCCTAAATTTCTTGCAATGTCACTTTGAGAAAGGTTGTTCTTAAACTGTTTGACTATTTGCTCACACAGTTGTGGACAAAGGGGTGTACCTCGCCCCATCCTTTCTTGTGAAAGACTGAGCATTTTTTTGGGAAGCTGTTTTTATAGCCAATCATGGCACCCACCTGTTCCCAATTAGCCTGCACACCTGTGGGATGTTCCCAATAAGTGTTTGATGAGCATTCCTCAACTTTATCAGTATTTATTGCCACCTTTCCCAACTACTTTGTCACATGTTGCTGGCATCAAATTCTAAAGTTAATGATTACTTGCATAAAAAATTTTTTTATGAGTTTGAACATCAAATATGTTGTCTTTGTAGCATATTCAACTGAATATGGGTTGAAAATGATTTGCAAATCTTTGTATTCTGTTTATATTTACATCAAACACAATTTCCCAACTCATATGGAAACGGGGTTTGTACCTTATAATCTCAGTTTTCCCATCATTGTATATTCACGGTAAAGACTGGTGGAATAAAAAGGATGTGTGCATTTACCTTAGCGTAGGCCTTCCCCCCTTTCAGTTCCTAAAAAGAGAGGCAAACAATGTCATCTTTGCCAGCGGTGCTTACAAAAAGTCTTGACACCTTCAGCATGATGAAGTAGGACAACACACATCAATCCTGGACCACGCTAAGGACATGTGACGCTCAAATATATCTCTGAACATCGCTTGTGCCTTCCATGAATTGTAATATTTAAAAGAAATATAAAACTTCAAGTGTATGGAACTTCCTTTAACAACAGGTTGGATCAGGTCTGGGCAATTATTTGGACTCGGGGGCCAAATTTAGGGAAAATAATGTGTCTGTGGGGCCGGTAAATCTATTTTTAGGAACACCAATACAAAACCTCACAAAAATGTCTGATTGAATGCTAAAAACGTTATGACAGACCGCCTTAAAAAACGTAATGGAATTTTTCAAATTTTCTATAAACGATAAAACACTGAATATTGACAAAATATGAATGTCACAGAATTTCTAGGCGCAGTCAAGGCATTGAGGGGTTCCGGTTTGGTGACTGCAGGATTAGGTCTCTGCTTTTTGCAGATGATGTGGTCCTGATGGCTTCATCTGACCGGGATCTTCAGCTCTCACTGGATCGGTTCGCAGCCGAGTGTGAAGCGACCGGAATGAGAATCAGCACCTCCAAGTCCGAGTCCATGGTTCTCTCCCGGAAAAGGGTGGAGTGCCATCTCCGGGTTGGGGAGGAGACCCTGCCCCAAGTGGAGGAGTTCAAGTACCTCGGAGTCTTGTTCACGAGTGAGGGAAGAGTGGATGGTGAGATCGACAGGCGGATCGGTGCGGCGTCTTCAGTAATGCGGACGCTGTATCGATCCGTTGTGGTGAAGAAGGAGCTGAGCCGGAAGGCGAAGCTCTCAATTTACCGGTCGATCTACGTTCCCATCCTCACCTATGGTCATGAGCTTTGGGTCATGACCGAAAGGATAAGATCACGGGTACAAGCGGCCCAAATGAGTTTGGGTCTCTCCCTTAGAGATAGGGTGAGAAGCTCTGCCATCCGGGAGGAACTCAAAGTAAAGCCGCTGCTCCTCCACATGGAGAGGAGCCAGATGAGGTGGTTCGGGCATCTGGTCAGGATGCCACCCGAACGCCTCCCTAGGGAGGTGTTTAGGGCACGTCCAACCGGTAGGAGGCCACGGGGAAGACCCAGGACACGTTGGGAAGACTATGTCTCCCGGCTGGCCTGGGAACGCCTCGGGATCCCCCGGGAAGAGCTGGCCCAAGTGGCTGGGGAGAGGGAAGTCTGGGCTTCCCTGCTTAGGCTGCTGCCCCCGCGACCCGACCTCGGATAAGCGGAAGAAGATGGATGGATGGATGGATGAATGAAGGTCACACCCCCTTTAGATCGACATATTTTACAATCAAGTGAAACACAATAACAATGCAACAAACAGTGGAATATGAACATGAAGGGTACACAATAAACCCAACAACAATCTGACATGTCTGAATTTGCTGAATTTCCCCCAGGGATCAATAAAGTACTTTCCATTCTATTCTATATATCACTAAGCTTTAGAACTTTGTGGTGAAAATCTCCCCTGTGGAAACGCTTCCCGCCCACAGGTTCCAAACAAAAATGCTGGTCAAAGATCCTTTATTGGACAGTATAGGTCCAGCTGTCGATCGAGTATTAACTATCCTGTCATAGAGGATCTTTGACTTGTGTTTTTGTCGGATTAGAGGCCCGGTGAAGACAATAATTCAAACAGCCACACCCTCTTGTCAATAGACGATCTTTGATTCACATTTTTGACAAAGGTTCCCAAAAAAATGCTGGTGAAAGATCCCTTTTTTTGCTAGTATAGGTCGAGTTGTCGATCAAGTATTAACTATCCTGTCATCAAGGATCTTTGACTCGTGTTTTTGTCAGATTAGAAGCCTGGTGAAGCCACTAATAAAAACAGCAGCACTCTCCTGTCACATACACAATCTTTGATTTGCAGTTTTGACAAAGGTGCCGAACAAAAATGCTGGTCAAAGATCCGTTATTTGCCAGTATGGTCCTAAAACCCAAGTATACACTATCCTGTCATAGAGGATCTTTGACTTGTGTTTTTGTCGGATTAGAGGCCCGGTGAAGCCAATAATTAAAACAGCCACACTCTCTTGTCAATAGACGATCTTTGATTCACATTTTTGACAAAGGTTCCCAAAAAAATGCTGGTGAAAGATCCCTTTTTTGCTAGTATAGGTCGAGCTGTCGATCGAGTATTAACTATCCTGTCATCAAGGATCTTTGACTCGTGTTTTTGGCAGATTAGAGGCCCGGTGAAGCCACTAATAAAAACAGCAGCACTCTCCTGTCACATACACAATCTTTGATTTGCAGTTTTGACAAAGGTTCCCAAAAAAATGCTGGTCAAAGATCCTTTATTGGACAGTATAGGTCGAGCTGTCGATCGAGTATTAACTATCCTGTCATCAAGGATCTTTGACTTGTGTTTTTGTCAGATTAGAGGTCCGGTGAAGCCAATAATTAAAACAGCCACACCCTCTTGTCAATAGACGATCTTTGATTCACATTTTTGACAAAGGTTCCAAAAAAAAATGCTGGTGAAAGATCCCTTTTTTGCTAGTATAGGTCGAGCTGTCGATCGAGTATTAACTATCCTGTCATCAAGGATCTTTGACCCGTGTTTTTGTCAGATTAGAAGCCTGGTGAAGCCACTAATAAAAACAGCAGCACTCTCCTGTCACATACACAATCTTTGATTTGCAGTTTTGACAAAGGTGCCGAACAAAAATGCTGGTCAAAGATCCGTTATTTGCCAGTATGGTCCTAAAACCCAAGTCTACACTATCCTGTCATAGAGGATCTTTGACTTGTGTTTTTGTCGGATTAGAGGCCCGGTGAAGCCAATAATTAAAACAGCCACACCCTCTTGTCAATAAACGATCTTTGATTCACATTTTTGACAAAGGTTCCCAAAAAAATGCTGGTCAAAGATCCTTTATTGGACAGTATAGGTCGAGCTGTCGATCGAGTATTAACTATCCTATCATAGAGGATCTTTGACTTGTGTTTTTGTCGGATTAGAGGCCCGGTGAAGCCAGTAATTAAAACCGCCACACCCTCTTGTCAATAGACGATCTTTGATTCACGTTTTTGACAAAGGTTCCAAAAAAAAATGCTGGTGAAAGATCCCTTTTTTGCTAGTATAGGTCGAGTTGTCGATCGAGTATTAACTATCCTGTCATCAAGGATCTTTGACTTGTGTTTTTGTCAGATTAGAGGCCCGGTGAAGCCAATAATTAAAACAGCCACACCCTCTTGTCAATAGACGATCTTTGATTCACATTTTTGACAAAGGTTCCCAAAAAAAATGCTGGTAAAAGATCCCTTTTTTGCTAGTATAGTATAGTATTTGCTAGTATAGGTTGAGTTGTCGATCGAGTATTAACTATCCTGTCATCAAGGATCTTTGACTCGTGTTTTTGTCAGATTAGAAGCCTGGTGAAGCCACTAATAAAAACAGCAGCACTCTCCTGTCACATACACAATCTTTGATTTGCAGTTTTGACAAAGGTGCCGAACAAAAATGCTGGTCAAAGATCCGTTATTTGCCAGTATGGTCCTAAAACCCAAGTATACACTATCCTGTCATAGAGGATCTTTGACTTGTGTTTTTGTCGGATTAGAGGCCCGGTGAAGCCAATAATTAAAACAGCCACACCCTCTTGTCAATAGACGATCTTTGATTCACATTTTTGACAAAGGTTCCCAAAAAAATGCTGGTCAAAGATCCTTTATTGGACAGTATAGGTCGAGCTGTCGATCGAGTATTGACAATCCTATCATAGAGGATCTTTGACTTGTGTTTTTGTCGGATTAGAGGCCCGGTGAAGCCAATAATTAAAACAGCCACACCCTCTTGTCAATAGACGATCTTTGATTCACGTTTTTGACAAAGGTTCCAAAAAAAAATGCTGGTGAAAGATCCCTTTTTTGCTAGTATAGGTCGAGTTGTCGATCGAGTATTAACTATCCTGTCATCAAGGATCTTTGACTCGTGTTTTTGTCAGATTAGAAGCCTGGTGAAGCCACTAATAAAAACAGCAGCACTCTCCTGTCACATACACAATCTTTGATTTGCAGTTTTGACAAAGGTGCCGAACAAAAATGCTGGTCAAAGATCCGTTATTTGCCAGTATGGTCCTAAAACCCAAGTATACACTATCCTGTCATAGAGGATCTTTGACTTGTGTTTTTGTCGGTTTAGAGGCCCGGTGAAGCCAATAATTAAAACCGCCACACCCTCTTGTCAATAGACGATCTTTGATTCACATTTTTGACAAAGGTTCCAAAAAAATGCTGGTGAAAGATCCCTTTTTTGCTAGTATAGGTCGAGTTGTCGATCGAGTATTAACTATCAAGGATCTTTGACTCGTGTTCTTGTCAGATTAGAAGCCTGGTGAAGCCACTAATAAAAACAGCAGCACTCTCCTGTCACATACACAATCTTTGATTTGCAGTTTTGACAAAGGTGCCGAACAAAAATGCTGGTCAAAGATCCGTTATTTGCCAGTATGGTCCTAAAACCCGAGTATAAACTATCCTGTCATAGAGGATCTTTGACTTGTGTTTTTGTCGGATTAGAGGCCCGGTGAAGCCAATAATTAAAACAGCCACACCCTCTTGTCAATAGACGATCTTTGATTCACATTTTTGACAAAGGTTCCAAAAAAATGCTGGTCAAAGATCCTTTATCGGACAGTATAGGTTGAGCTGTCGATCGAGTATTAACTATCATGTCATCAAGGATCTTTGACTTGTGTTTTTGTCGGATTAGAGGCCCGGTGAAGCCAATAATTAAAACCGCCACACCCTCTTGTCAATAGACAATCTTTGATTCACATTTTTGACAAAGGTTCCAAAAAAAATGCTGGTGAAAGATCCCTTTTTTGCTAGTATAGGTCGAGTTGTCGATCGAGTATTAACTATCAAGGATCTTTGACTCGTGTTCTTGTCAGATTAGAAGCCTGGTGAAGCCACTAATAAAAACAGCAGCACTCTCCTGTCACATACACAATCTTTGATTTGCAGTTTTGACAAAGGTGCCAAACAAAAATGCTGGTCAAAGATCCGTTATTTGCCAGTATGGTCCTAAAACCCGAGTATAAACTATCCTGTCATAGAGGATCTTTGACTCGTGCCTAGTGAGGCCATTAGTAAAAAAAACCCAGCTCTGGGGTGGTAGAGCGGCCGTGCCAGCAACTTGAGGGTTGCAGGTTCAATCCCCGCTTCCGCCATCCTAGTCACTGCTGTTGTGTCCTTGGGCAAGGCACTTTACCCACCTGCTCCCAGTGCCACCCACACTGGTTTAAATGTAAAAATTAGATATCGGGTCTCACTCTGTAAGGTGCTTTGAGTCACTAGAGAAAAAGCGCTATATAAATATAATTCACTTCACTTCACACCGCTTTGTGCCTCGTCTGTGTCAGGTTTGTACCTGACAGTTTGACCATGGTTTAGTTTTTCCTCTGTGTTTGTCTTAATTCCTGTCAGCGCTCTTATTTTGTCTTTATTTCCTGCTGTTCTTCCTGAGTGCTGTGTCCCCTCAGCTGTGGCTGATTGGCACCTGGCCACACCTGGTGTCAATCAGCCAATTACTATTTAAACCTGCTTTGTCCTCCACTCGGTGTTGGAGTATTGTCGTGTCGATGTCACCACTACCTGTCATTGTCGATATCGTTACAGCTACTACCTGTCGTGTTTCTACTTGTCGTTGTCGTTGTAGCGGGAAGCTGTTCCTGTTAGCTATTTGTAGTTTGCTTTCTCCGAGCTCCTTGTTTTTGTAGTTCCCTGTTAGCCGTTAGCTATTCCCAGTTTTTCTGTTCTTGGTTCCTGTTTGTTTGTTTCCGGTTCTTGGTTCGTGTTTCTTCTTTATTTTTACATTTTTGGACATTGAATTATGTTTTCCTATTCAATGCCTGCCACCATCTCTGCATCTTGGGGTTCGTCACCAACAAAATGTGACATAGTTAGATGAGCATAGTAACTAATATATCATCCATAAGCGCAGATTCCAAACATTGAAATACTTTGTATAGTTCAAGACTTACGGTTATTGTTTCAAGTTTATTGTTCTTCGGTCAATGGTCAACAAAGCAAAAAAACAGTTGTACATTCATAGATTGAAAATAAAAAATGTTACAGACCGAAAGGGTTTAGGCTGAAGTGAAACACTTATTGCGCCTAACCCTATAAACAATTTCAAGTACAAAATAAATTTCCGAAAGTTATAAAAAGTCCTTTGCACAACTTATTATAAATACACATTATAAACAACATTGTAAACAACATGAACGTAGTTCAATTTTACACACAGTACAGGCATGTGAAATATCCCTGTGTACATCTAGACCTTTGCACTAATTATATATACAATATATACAAACAATTATACTTCTATTATTATTTATATCTCATGTTTAATTTTTAATTAACGTTTGTTACGTCTCGCCTCGATTACTGTAACGTATTATTTTCGGGTCTCCCCATGTCTAGCATTAAAAGATTACAGTTGGTACAAAATGCGGCTGCTAGACTTTTGACAAGAACAAGAAAGTTTGATCACATTACGCCTGTACTGTATATACCTTTATATACATATATACATACATATATAGCTATACTGTATATACCTTTATATACATATATACATACATATATACCTATACTGTATATACCTTTATATACATATATACATACATATATACCTATACTGTATATACCTTTATATACATATATACATACATATATACCTATACTGTATATACCTTTTATATACATATATACATACATATACACCTATACTGTATATACCTTTATATACATATATACATACATATATACCTGTACTGTATATACCTTTATATACATATATACATACATATATGCCTATACTGTATATACCTTTATATACATATATACATACATATATACCTGTACTGTATATACCTTTATATACATATATACATACATATATACCTATACTGTATATACCTTTATATACATATATACATACATATATACCTATACTGGCTCACCTGCACTGGCTTCCTGTGCACTTAAGATGTGACTTTAAGGTTTTACTACTTACGTATAAAATACTACACGGTCTAGCTCCATCTTATCTTGCCGATTGTATTGTACCATATGTCCCGGCAAGAAATCTGCGTTCAAAGGACTCCGGCTTATTAGTGATTCCCAAAGCCCAAAAAAAGTTTGCGGGCTATAGAGCGTTTTCCGTTCGGGCTCCAGTACTCTGGAATGCCCTCCCGGTAACAGTTCGCGATGCCACCTCAGTAGAAGCATTTAAGTCTCACCTTAAAACTCATTTGTATACTCTAGCCTTTAAATAGACTCCCTTTTTAGACCAGTTGATCTGCCGTTTCTTTTCTTTTTCTTCTATGTCCCACTCTCCCGTGTGGAGGGGGTCCGGTCCGATCCGGTGGCCATGTACTGCTCGCCTGTGTATCGGCTGGGGACATCTCTGCGCTGCTGGTCCGCCTCCGCTTGGGATGGTTTCCTGCTGGCTCCGCTGTGAACGGGGCTCTCGCTGCTGTGTCTTGGATCCTCTTTGGACTGGACTCTCGCGACTGTGTTGGATCCATTGTGGATTGAACTTTCACAGTATCATGTTAGACCCGCTCGACATCCATTGCTTTCCTCCTCTCCAAGGTTCTCATAGTCATCATTGTCACCGACGTCCCACTGGGTGTGAGTTTTCCTTGCCCTTATGTGGGCCTACCGAGGATGTCGTAGTGGTTTGTGCAGCCCTTTGAGACACTAGTGATTTAGGGCTATATAAGTAAACATTGATTGATTGATTGATTAATCATAGTATTAACTACAATGTTAATTCAAGAGTGATATATTTTTTCAAGACATTGGTCTTAAAGTGTTTTTTCAATGTGTGAATGGAACTGGAACATTTGAAGGAATCATCCAAGCTGTTCCACAGTTGAACTCCTCTAACAGAAACACATCTACTTTTTAAGCTTGTTCTTATTTTTGCTTTCTGAGAGAAAGCTGAACCTCTGAGGTCATAGGGATTCTCTCTGGGTTTAAATCTCACTTGTAAACACCCAGGCAGCACGTGGTTATGAGCTTTGAAAGCCACAATAGTAGTATTGAGGTCAACAAGATGGTGCAGTTTTAATGTTTTTAATTTAATGGTATGGTCATGATAATTCGCATAAGTTACAATTCTAATCGCTTTCTTTTGAAGTAAAACGTATAGAGTTGATGTTTGATTTGTAATTGTTTCCCCAGATTTCAACACAATAGTTAAGATATGGGAGTATGAAAGAATTATATAACATGATAAGAGCCTTTTGATTCACAGAGTTTTTAATTTTATGTAACATAGCAATATTTTCTGCCATCTTTGTCTTACGTTTTGGCTACGTTCACACTGCAGGGGAGGATGTCTAATTCAGATTGTTTTTTGATCAAATCCGCTCTTATGTATTCGTTCACGTAGACATGACGTCACACGTGCTGCAGTGTTTACAAAAGGAAACATATGGCTGCAATTCTAGTAGGTCTCAATTAGGGGTGCACGGTTTTTTAGAAAAAATCTGTGATTTTTCTCTCCAATCGCGATTCGATTGGCGATTTTTTTTGT
The DNA here is from genome assembly GCF_033978795.1 of Nerophis ophidion. Taxonomy (NCBI): domain Eukaryota; kingdom Metazoa; phylum Chordata; class Actinopteri; order Syngnathiformes; family Syngnathidae; genus Nerophis; species Nerophis ophidion. The sequence goes on from NC_084632.1 coordinate 42,489,348, forward strand.
ATGTCACACATAAAAATGCATAAAACTGACTGTCAATCAACATATTCTTGTCTCAAAGGGCCACACATTAGAATAATATGCAACAATTGACTAACAAATATCTGGCTTTATGCAGACAGACTTAGAGCTTTTGTTTATATCATGCTCCTAAATTGAAGAAATAACCAATAAAAAAATATTCTGTGATCATAACGTAATGTGATCATATTATACAATAATAATGAAAGTAACAATTTAAAAAGATAGCAACGTTTACTGTATAATTGTTTACCATTGTACTGTAGTTGGAAAGTAAATCACTTTGTTATCCTAAGTAAACAAACAAACATAAAAAGGAAATGGACTCATTTCTGTAAGCAAAGATTTTGTTTAAAGTGTGTTTTTTTTTTTTTTTCATTTGGAAAAAACGAGGCCAGACGTTTCTTTTTGTTTATTGCCATCACGTGATCATGGCTTTGTCTCTCATTGGTCCGTGTTGATGGGCATATATTGCCCATCCGATTTGAAGCTTAACTATCACCACAATGGGACATTCCTTAAAAAGGTAGAAAAGCGCTATACAAGTACAACCCATTCTCAGGGACGGCGTGGCGCAGTGGGAGAGTGGCCGTGCGCAACCCGAGGGTCCCTGGTTCAAATCCCACCTAGTACCAACTTCGTCATGTCCATTGTGTCCTGAGCAAGACACTTCACCTTTGCTCCTGATGGGTGCTGGTTAGCGCCTTGCATGGCAGCTCCCTCCATCAGTGTGTGAATGTGGAAGTAGTGTCAAAGCGCTTTGAGTACCTTGAAGGTAGAAAAGCGCTATACAAGTACAACCCATTTATCATTTTATTTAAGTATATTTATGTACAGTTTCCAATTTAATTTATCATCCATATAGATTCCCCAAAATTTTATTGAATACACCCTTTCTATCTCCATATCATCAATTCTTATATGACGCTGTATGTTATTTTTCCTATTTCCAAAAATTATATATGTAGTTTTATTTAGGTTGATTGATAGTTTATTGGCATCAAACCATTGCTTTAGTATGTGGAGTTCGATCTCTACAGTCTCTAGGAGTTGGTCAAGGTCTTGCCCGGAACAGTACAGACTTGTATCAGAAAACTTGTATTAGAAAACATGAGTGCACATCATAATTGCAGCTACAATTTCCATCTTAAAGATTAAAAAAAATGATTTGGGGAATCCGCCCGGAGTTCCTTAAGGCTCTGGATGCTGTGGGGCTGTCTTGGTTGACAAGACTTTCCAGCATCGCGTGGACATCGGGGGCGGTACCTCTGGATTGGCAGACCGGGGTGGTGGTTCCTCTCTTTAAGAAGGGGAACCGGAGGGTGTGTTCCAACTATGGTGGGATCACACTCCTCAGCCTTCCCGGTAAGGTTTATTCAGGTGTACTGGAGAGGAGGCTACGCCTGATAGTCGAACCTCGGATTCAGGAGGAACTGTGTGGTTTTCGTCCTGGTCGTGGAACTGTGGACCAGCTCTATACTCTCGGCAGGGTTCTTGAGGGTGCATGGGAGTTTGCCCAACCAGTCTACATGTGCTTTGTGGACTTGGAGAAGGCATTCGACCGTGTCCCTCGGGAAGTCCTGTGGGGAGTGCTCAGAGAGTATGGGGTATCGGACTGTCTGATTGTGGCGGTCCGCTCCCTGTATAATCAGTGTCAGAGCTTGGTCCGCATTGCTGGCAGTAAGTCGAACACATTTCCATTGAGGGTTGGACTCCGCCAAGGCTGTCCTTTGTCACCCATTCTGTTCTTAACTTTTATGGACAGAATTTCTAGGCGCATTCAAGGTGTTGAGGGGTTCCGGTTTGGTGACCGCAGGATTAGGTTTCTGCTTTTTGCAGATGATGTGGTCCTGATGGCTTCATCTGACCGGGATCTTCAGCTCTCGCTGGATCGGTTCGCAGCCGAGTGTGAAGCGACCGGAATGAGAATCAGCACCTCCAAGTCCGAGTCCATGGTTCTCGCCCGGAAAAGGGTGGAGTGCCATCTCCGGGTTGGGGAGGAGACCCTGCCCCAAGTGGAGGAGTTCAAGTACCTCGGAGTCTTGTTCACGAGTGAGGGAAGAGTGGATCGGGAGATCGACAGGGGGATCGATGCGGCGTCTTCAGTAATGCGGACGTTGTACCGGTCCGTTGTGGTGAAGAAGGAGCTGAGCCGGAAGGCAAAGCTCTCAATTTACCGGTCGATCTACGTTCCCATCCTCACCTATGGTCATGAGCTTTGGGTCATGACCGAAAGGATAAGATCACGGGTAGAAGCGGCCGAAATGAGTTTCCTCCGCCGTGTGGCGGGTCTCTCCCTTAGAGATAGGGTGAGAAGCTCTGCCATCTGGGAGGAACTCAAAGTAAAGCCGCTGCTCCTCCACATGGAGAGGAGCCAGATGAGGTGGTTCGGGCATCTGGTCAGGATGCCACTCGAACGCCTCCCTAGGGAGGTGTTTAGGGCACGTCCAACCGGTAGGAGGCCACGGGGAAGACCCAGGACACGTTGGGAAGACTATGTCTCCCGGCTGGCCTGGGAACGCCTCGGGATCCCCCGGGAAGAGCTAGACGAAGTGGCTGGGGAGAGGGAAGTCTGGGTTTCCCTGCTTAGGCTGTTGCCCCCGCGACCCGACCTCGGATAAGCGGAAGATGATGGATGGATGGATGGATGTACAGTTTCCAATTTAATTTATCTTCCATATAGATTCCCCAAAATTTTATTGAATACACCCTTTCTATCTCCATATCATCAATTCTTATATGACGCTGTATGTTATTTTTCCTATTTCCAAAAATTATATATGTAGTTTTATTTAGGTTGATTGATAGTTTATTGGCATCAAACCATTGCTTTAGTATGTGGAGTTCGATCTCTACAGTCTCTAGGAGTTGGTCAAGGTCTTGCCCGGAACAGTACAGACTTGTATCAGAAAACTTGTATTAGAAAACATGAGTGCACATCATAATTGCAGCTACAATTTCCATCCATCCATCCATTTCCTACCGCTTATTCCCTTTCGGGGTCGCAGGGGGCGCTGGCGCCTATCTCAGCTACAATCGGGCGGAAGGCAGGGTACACCCTGGACAAGTCGCCACATCATCGCAGGGCCAACACAGATAGACAGACAACATTCACACACTAGGGACCATTTAGTGTTGCCAATCAACCTATCCCCAGGTGCATGTCTTTGGAGGTGGGAGGGGCCTATCCCCAGGTGCATGTCTTTGGAGGTGGGAGGGGCCTATCCCCAGGTGCATGTCTTTCCAATTTCCATCTTAAAGATTAAAAAAAATGATTGGGGAATGTCCGGCGGGCCAGATTTAAAAGCTAAACGGGCCGCATGTGGCCCCCGGGCCTTACTTTGCCCAGGTCTAGGTTAGACTATGTAGCTTAACTTGCTATTGAGTCAGTCAAACTTAAGTTACACTATAAGCATGGGGATATATTTATTTATTTTTACAAATATTTGGCTTGGTTGTAGTCATCTGCAGACTCAGATTCATGCTCCTCTTGAGACTCAGCACTGAAATGGAACAAATGATGGCAGTGATGAATCATTTCCAAGTTGCAATGTGTTTGAGATAGAAACCTAACTTGTGTTTGTTTACATCACAGGACCACATGGGAACTTGAGGCCTGCGTAGCTAAAAGCAGCTCAATCAGTCAGCTACGTGGCAATAAAGGAAACTGTCTGCTACCAATGAAGATGTGCATTCGACAGCATTTCTGTGAGTTTCCGGAGTAATTGTTTTTTACAAACATCTTTCACATTTGTTGAGGGTGTTGACTTTCTGTTTCAAAGCCACAATAATACTTGCCATAAGGTGCATGTTGTTATTTGTTCAACCATCAACCAGTTAAGATTGAAATGAGGGTTCCACTGCTTATGGCAACCAAGTCGTGGACTCACTTTTTTATCATCCATCCATCTTTTTCCGCTTATCGAGGTCGTGTCGCGGGGGCAGCAGCCTAAGCAAAGAACCCCAGACTTCCCTCTCCCCAGCCACTTGGTCCAGCTCCTCCTGGGGGATCCCGAGGCGTTCCCAGGCCAGCCGGGAGACATAGTCTTCCCAACGTGTCCTGGGTCTTCCCCATGGCCTCCTACCGGTCAGACGTGCCCTAAACACCTCCCTAGGGAGGCGTTCGGGTGGCATCCGGACCAGATGCCCGAACCACCTCATCTGGCTCCTCTCCATGTGGAGGAGCAGGGGCGATATAGCTCGGTTGGTAGAGCGGCCGTGTCAGCAACTTGAGGGTTGCAGGTTCAATTCCCGCTTCCGCCATTCTAGTCACTGCCGTTGTGTCCTTGGGCAAGACACTTTACCCACCTGCTCCCAGTGCCACCCACACTGGTTTAAAAATGTAACTTAGATATTGGGTTTCACTATGTAAAGTGCTTTGAGTCACTAGAGAAAAGCGCTATATAAATATAATTCACTTCACTTCACTTTACTTTGAGTTCCTCCCGGATGACAGAGCTTCTCACCCTATCTCTAAGGGAGAGAGGAAACTCTTTTTGGCCGCTTGTACCCGTGATCTTGTCCTTTTGGTCATAACCCAAAGCTCTTGACCATAGGATGGGAACGTAGATCGACCGGTAAATTTAGAACTTTGCCTTCCGGCTCAGCTCCTTCTTCACCACAACGGATCGATACAGTGTCCGCATTACTGAAGACGCCGCACCGATCCGCCTGTCGATCTCACCATCCACTCTTCCCTCACTCGTGAACAAGACGCCGAGGTACTTGAAGTCCTCCACATGGGGCAGGGTCTCCTCCCCAACCCGGAAATGGCACTTCACCCTTTTCCGGGCGAGAACCATCGATCCGGACTTGGAGGTGCTGATTCTCTTCCCAGTCCCTTCGCACTCGGCTGCGAACCGATCCAGTGAGATCTGAAGATCCCGGCCGGATGAAGCCTTCAGGACCAGATCATCTGCAAAAAGCAGAGACCTAATCCTGCAGCCACCAAACCGGATCTCCTCAAAGCCCTGACTGAGCATAGAAATGTTGTCCATAAAAGTTATGAACAGAATGGGTGACAAAGGGCAGCCTTGGCTGGCCTGGGAATGCTTCAGGATCCCCCGGGAGGAGCTGGAGGAAGAGGCTGGGGAGAGGGAAGACGGGCCTTCTCTGCTTAGGCTGCTGCCCCCGCGACCCGACCTCGGATAAGCGGAAAAAATGGATGAATGGATGGGTGGATAGACTAAATAGAGGATGATATAACAATAACTGTTGGTGTGTCAGCTTTGTTGTAAAAGAAGTATGGATCCATAAATTGGTGGTCTCGATACCAAGGGTAGTATCAGTATCAGATCAATACTAGAGGAAGATGGATGGATGGATCATTTCTATTAAAGCATGATCAAATTTCTAACATTATTTCATAAAATGTACGTACACGGGCACAGGGGTGAGGATAAAAACAATAAAGTACCTTTCTGACTGAAACACGACACACGCAGGGATCCAACACACCAGTTCCTGCGTTGGCGCTCATCTTACAGGGGAAGGAGAACCTCTTCCTCCAACGAACACAGTTGGCCTGGACCGGTTCCCTGTTTGGCCAAAACACAAAGATGAAAGTCATTGAGGTACATTGAGTGTGCGTTACTTTAATACAATTATATTTGCATATTACTTATTATATGTTAAAACTGTTTTATTCGTTTTACACTGAAGTTTTGGATATATTACATATTATATGTTAAAACTGTTTTACTCGTTTTACACTGAAGTTTTGGATGTATTACATATTATATGTTAAAACTGTTTTACTCGTTTTACACTGAAGTTTTGGATATATTACATATTATATGTTAAAACTGTTTTACTCGTTTTACACTGAAGTTTTGGATATATTACATATTATATGTTAAAACTGTTTTACTCGTTTTACACTGAAGTTTTGGATATATTACATATTATATGTTAAAACTGTTTTACTCGTTTTACACTGAAGTTTTGGATATATTACATATTATATGTTAAAACAGTTTTACTCGTTTTACACTGAAGTTTTGGATATATTACATATTATATGTTAAAACTGTTTTACTCGTTTTACACTGAAGTTTTGGATATATTACTTATTATATGTTAAAACTGTTTTACTCGTTTTACACTGAAGTTTTGGATATATTACATATTATATGTTAAAACTGTTTTACTCGTTTTACACTGAAGTTTTGGATATATTACATATTATACGTTAAAACCGTTTTACTCGTTTTACACTGAATTTTTGGATTTACAACAATATTGGATTGGTTTGATGGGACCAAAGACAGAATGATGCATTTGGGGAAACTAAAACAGAGCACAACCTCTGCTAATGTTTATTTGAATCCTCCAAATTTTACACAAGTTCTTAGACCAGGGGTAGGGAACCTATGGCTCTAGAGCCAGATGTGGCTCTTTTGAAGACTGCATCTGGCTCTCAGATAAATCTGAGCTGACATTGCTTAACAGGATAAATAATGAATAATTCCACTTGTAATCACAGTGTTAAAAATAATGTTCAAAATATAAAACATTCTCATGCATTTTTAATCCATCCATCCGTTTTCTACCGCACCTGTTCAAGAAGTTGCGTTAATGGTAAGAAGTTATTTATTTATTATTAGTTAGTGTGGAGCTTGCCCATCTGGGGGTTCTTCAGACCCCCAAGCACCGACATGAGACCCTGTTTCAGGGTTGCAATATTGTTTTATTTTTCAATAAGTTTCCAGCAATAGTATTTCCAGCCCCAACCCAGTCTCTCCTCCTGGCTGCTGCTTATAACAGAGCGACAGGTGATTAGATAACAAGGCCCAGGTGGGCCATCTACGCACCTGTCGCTGCAGGCCCGCGGGCCACTCCCCCTCCACAGTTAGCTTCAGAATAACAATGTTACTACAAAGAATAAGAGACTTATTGTACTCTAGAAATGTTGGTCTTACTTAAAAATGCACGTGTTTAGTTGTGTTCAGTGTTAAAAAAAATATTATATGGCTCTTAGGGTAATACATTTTAAAATATTTGGCTTTTTGGCTCTAAAGGCCAAAGAGGTTCCCGACCCCTGTCTTAGACTATAGATTGGCATTATCTGGAACGATTCTTTTTATTATTATTATTTTTTTTTTACAATTATCTGTCTTGTTTTTGATATTTGTGCTAATTGTTCGGCCACTTATTCGTATTGGTCGATTTTCATGAAAAAGTATGTCATCGACCTTTGCATGTTCGTACTTTTCAATGCCGATCACAATCGCCAATCCCCTCAATCAATCAAAGTTTATTTATATAGCCCGAAATCACAAGAGTCTCAAAGGGCTGCACAAGCCACAACGACATCCTAAGTTCAGATCCCACATGAGGGCAAGGAAAAACTCACAACCCAGTGGTGTGTCAATGTGAGTGACCATGAGAAACCTAACTATTTTTTCAGCTATATTTACATTAAAGGGGAACATTATCAGCAGACCTATGTAAACATCAATATATACCTTGATGGTGCAGAAAAAAGACCATATATTTTTTTAACCGATTTCCGAACTCTAAATGGGTGAATTTTGGCGAATTAAACGCCAGGGGTGTCCAAACTTTTTCCACTGAGGGCCGCAAACTGAAAAATTAAAGCACACGGGCGCCAAGTTTTTTTATTTTTTATTTATTTTCAAAACCAATACAATATTCACTTTTTTTTTGTTTTTTTTTAATTGTTGGGGCTCCCTCAAGTTAGGTCTTAAGGACCCGGAAGGGTTTCATTCTTAAACAAGGTTCAAAATAAGTCATATATTATTTTTTTCATAAAACCCTTGAATCGCTAATTCTACTTCATTTTTTTTTTTACTTTTTACGAGCTTTTTGTCGAAACCCTGTTTTTTTGAGGCAAAATACAAAATATACCATATTTTTCCCAAAAAGATTTTCAAAGTGAAGTGAATTATATTTATATAGCGCTTTTTCTCTAGTGACTCAACGCGCTTTACATAGTGACACCCAATATCTAAGTTACATTTAAACCAGTGTGGGTGGCACTGGGAGCAGGTGGGTAAAGTGTCTTGCCCAAGGACACAACGGCAGTGACTAGGTTGGCAGATGCGGGAATCGAACCTGCAACCCTCAAGTTGCTGGCACGGCCGCTCTACCAACCGAGCTAAAATGCCCCGAGCTAAAAGTGAAATATTTAATGTGAAGTTATTGGATCCCTAAATAAGTCATTAATTCATAGCAAAAAAAAAATTTAATTTTTTTTTAGCAAAGACGGTTATTAAATTCCACTAAAATCCTTGGGGATCCAAAAGTGCCTCACTCATAAAAAAGTCATGCTTATTTTCATTTTTCATTCAACACTTAAATCTCTATATTAGCTTCAGATAATATATGTTGTAATTGGTTTATTATATTTATAAAAATCAATAGGATAATTAGTATTAGTATATAATTAGTATGGAAATATTTTTTCTCATTTTCATATTTTTTATGTTTGCTGTATTAATGTTCTTAAATCAATCAATAATTAATGGCAACATTGATTTTGATTCATTATTATTTTATGAGAAATTATTTAAAAAATTGTGTTTTTTGGAGTCAACAATGCAACTTTTTCTCGTTGCATTTCACCGATTTGCTCTTTTATTGCACTTTTTAATGTTTAAAAAAAAATATATATATATTTTAGTATTTTTAGAATGATGTGCTGCGGGCCACTTTGGACACCCTTGTCAAAGATCATTTAGGGTACCATTACTTTTTTTTGCGTGTAACTGTACAGGACTGTCTCAGAAAATTTGAATATTGTGAAAATGAATATGGAGATGATGATTTCATTTTCCAGTATGATCTGGCACTTGCCATCCATCCATCCATCTTCTTCCGCTTATCCGAGGTCGGGTCGCGGGGGCAGCAGCCTAAGCAGGGAAGCCCAGACTTCCCTCTCCCCAGCCACTTCGTCTAGCTCTTCCCGGGGGATCCCGAGGCGTTCCCAGGCCAGCCGGGAGACATAGTCTTCCCAACGTGTCCTGGGTCTTCCCCGTGGCCTCCTACCGGTTGGACGTGCCCTAAACACCTCCCTAGGGAGGCGTTCGGGTGGCATCCTGACCAGATGCCCGAACCACCTCATCTGGCTCCTCTCCATGTGGAGGAGCAGCAACTTTACTTTGAGTTCCTCCCGGATGGCAGAGCTTCTCACCCTATCTCTAAGGGAGAGACCCAAACTCATTTGGGCCGCTTGTACCCGTGATCTTATCCTTTCGGTCATGACCCAAAGCTCATGACCATAGGTGAGGATGGGAACGTAGATCGACCGGTAAATTGAGAGCTTTGCCTTCCGGCTCAGCTCCTTCTTCACCACAACGGATCGGTACAACGTCCGCATTACTGAAGACGCCGCACCGATCCGCCTGTCGATCTCACGATCCACTCTTCCCTCACTCGTGAACAAGACTCCTAGGTACTTGAACTCCTCCACTTGGGTCAGGGTCTCCTCCCCAACCCGGAGATGGCACTCCACGCTTTTCCGGGCAAGAACCATGGACTCGGACTTGGAGGTGCTGATTCTCATTCCGGTCGCTTCACACTCGGCTGCGAACCGATCCAGTGAGAGCTGAAGATCCCGGTCAGATGAAGCCATCAGGACCACATCATCTGCACTTGCCCAAAGTGCCAAAACCAGCAGTACGTGGTGTACTGACCATGGCTTTACTGTCCTCCTTTGGCCTGCCAACTCCCCTGACCTGAACCTCATAGATAATTTGTGGGGTATTGTGAAGAAGAAGCTGAAAGACACCAGACCCAATAATGCAAAGGGGCTAAAGGCCGCTATTGAAGCATCCTGTGCATCCATAACACCTCAGCAATGCCACAGGGCGATTGCCTCCATGCCACGCCGCATTGATGTAGTTCATCCGTGTAAAAGGATTCCCGACCAAGTACTGAGTGCATTAATTGACATTTTCAAATGTTTGATTCTGTTTTGCTGTTATAAATCTTTATTTTTTACTTGGTCTGAGGAAACATTCAATTTTTTTAGTTTTCTTAATCTGTATGCCATAATCAGCAATATTAAAATAATAAAAGGCTTTCAATATTTCAGTTGATGTGTAATGAAGCCAGAATGTGTAACATTTTCATGATTTTAGTTGCATTACAGAAAATAAAGGACTTTATCACAACATTCTAATTTTCAGAGACAGTCCTGTAGGTTTTAATTAGATTGACGTGTAGCCAATTCCCTGAATTGATGAGAAAGTAAAAAACATGACGCCAAAGAGTCTGTGTGCGTGGGCGGCGATGTAACAACCAGCGTGGCGTCGCTCTCACTCCCACACAACCTCCGCGTCAATCCCTTCTGTCCATTTATCCAGACCCTTTTATTTTGTTTAACTATGTTCTGTTGCTGTTTTACAGCAGGAGAACTAAGGCACACTATATTCCCAAAAATATTTGCCCCGCCCCCCCCATCCAAATGATGAGAATCAGGTGTCCTGACCACTTGGCCTAGAGCAGGGGTCGGGAACCTTTTTGACTGAGAGAGCCAAGAAGCCAAATATTTTAAAATATATTTACTTAAGAGCCATATGATATTTTTTTTAACACTGAACACAACTAAACGCGTGCATTTTTAAGTAAGACCAACATTTCTAGAGTATAATAGGTCTCTTATTCTTTGTAATAACATTGTTATTCTGAAGCAAACTGTGGAGGGGGCGTGGCCTGCAGGCCTGCAGCAAAGCGGGATGTTGCCAGGACCGGCCTCGAAATCAGCGACAGGTGCGTAGATGGCCCACCTGGGCCTTTTTATCTAATCAGCTGTCGCTCTGTTATAAGCAGCAGCCAGGAGGAGAGACAGGGTTGGGGCTGGAGCCAGAGCGCGAGTGAGGACGAAAGAGAAAAAGACAATTGCTGGAAAGGAACTGAGAGACTAATTGAAAAAAAAACAACAACAATACTTTACCCTAAAACAGGCTCTCATGTCGGTGCTTGGGGGTCTGAGGAACCCCCAGGAGGACAAGCCCCACACTAACCAATAATAAATAAATTACTTCTTACCATTAACGCAACTTCTTGAACATAAAAATGCATGAGAATGTTTTATATTTTGAATGTTATTTTTAACACTGTGATTACAAGTGGAATTATTCATTACTTATCCTGTTAAGCAATGTCAGCTCAGATTTATCCGAGAGCCACATCTGGCTCTAGAGCCATAGGTTCCCTACCCCTGTTTTAGAGTATAATAGATCTCTTATTCTTTGTAATAACAATGTTATTCTGAAGCTAAATGTGGAGGGGGCGTGGCCAGCGGGCCTGCAGCGAAGCGGGGTGTCGCCAGGATCGGCCTTGAAATCAGCGACAGGTGCGTAGAAGGCCCACCTGGGCCTTGTTATCTAATCACCTGTCGCTCTGTTATAAGCAGCAGCCTGGAGGAGAGACAGGGTTGGTGCTGGAAAGCAACTGAGGGACTAATTGAAAGATAAAACAATATTGTAACCCTGAAACGGGCTCTCATGTCGGTGCTTGGTGGTCTCAAGAACCCACACTAACCAATAATAAATATATAACTTCTTAACTTTAACGCAACTTCTTGAACAGGTGCGGTAGAAAATGGATGGATGGATTAAAAATGTATGAGAATGTTTTATATTTTGAACATTATTTTTAACACTGTGATTACAGGTGGAATTATTCATTATTTATCGTGTTAAGCAATGTCAGCTAAGATTTATCCGAGAGCCAAAAGAGTCACATCTGGCTCGCGAGCCATAGGTTCCCTACCCCTGGCCTAGTGTATCAAATCAAGCACTTGGGCATGGAGACTGTTTCTACAAACATTTGTGAAAGAATGGGCCGCTTTCAGTCATTTCCAGCGTGGAACTGTCACAAATCCAGTCGTGAAATTTCCTCGCTCCTAAATATTCCAAAGTCGGCTTTATTATAAGAAAATGGAAGAGTTTTGGGAACAACAGCAACTCAGCCACCAAGTGGTAGGCCAGGTAAACTGACAGAGAGGTTGGTGACCCCTGCACTAACCCCTCCACCACCGTGTTGAGAATGTATTACACCATAATAGTGAGTACATTGTTTTTTCACAAGATTGAACATCCAAGCATTCACATTGGGGGAGAAAAAATGTTTACTTTCACTTCAAAAAGAGCAGCACGTGCTGATTTTATCCCGAGGCTGATAAACGTGACGGAGGGAACTCCCAGCCAGCTGCACACTTTGTGCTTGGGTAATTCCGACATGATAATATGTGCTGCACCGCACACTACAACACTATCAGTTAGTCAGCAAGCTGGAAGATTTAAACTCCAAAATGGAGGAAGACCCAGTCATCTTCTTCAACTTATTTTATGTACTTTGCAGTCCTCTTTTTAACAAAAACTAATTCAACCATTTTATATCACACGTCGTTCTAGACACATAGTGCTTCATGTAAGAATCGACATTCATTTCAGCAAGAAAATAAAATAAACTTGGAATACAGTCATATTTTTTTAGGGCTTTTTTAGCAGTTTTAATATTGAAGTTGTTAAGAATATTTAAGTTGTCCTTTGTGTGGACGTTGATGTTTGTCATGTCATGTTGGGATGTACTTTGTGGACGCTTTCTCTGCTCCGCAGTAAGTCTTTGCTGTCGTCCAGCATTCTGTTTCCGTTTACTGTATTTCCTTGAATTTCCGCAGGGTTTATAGTATGCGCCTGCCTAGAATTACTGCCGAGTCAAACTCGTTTAGGACAATAATTAGCATATGCCTAGAATTTCCACCGGGTCAAACTCGTCACGTCACGAGCGACACTTCACCTGTCATCATTTTCAAAATGGAGGAGGTTGATTTCAATCATTTGAAATCGCATAAAGGGAAGAAGATTAAGAGCTATTCAGTAGGATTTAAGGTCCAAGCTATTGAATATGCTAAAAAGAACAGTAAGCAGCTATGTTTTATTAATATACCGTAGCTGCGTGTGTCAAATATGAGTCATTAAATGACTCCCGCCTCCTGGTGGTAGAGGGCACTAGTGATCCTTCTTGCGACTACTCGGCTGCAGAAGAAGTGACAACAAGCAGCCATCGTTTATTTTTTCCTTGCACTTTTAACATTACATATCTAAAATAAAACAGTTTTCTAAACTGGACTTTCAATCGAAGCAGGAGGTAATAAAGGAAGATCTCCATCGAGACAGAGAGACTTTTAAAACTGAAGAAAGATAAGGAAGACTTCCATAAACAAGTAATCGATGCTTTTGATCAGAAGGAGCTGCGCTAAACTTCATTTATAAGACCATAATAACGTTTTTTTTTATTAAATGTGCTTTTCATAATAGTATCCTTACATCACACTCAAATTTATAAGCGCAGGCCTGAATTTACCGCATGCCTTTGGTAAGCGCCTATAAACAAGTTATTATTGATGCTTTTGATCAGAAGGAGCTGCGCACGGACTTCATTTATAAGTAAAGGTAAGACTATAATATTTTTTATTAAATGTGCTTTTCATGATGGTATCCTTACATCACACTCAAATTTCTAAGCACAAGCCTAAATTTACTGCATACCTTTGGTAAACGCTGCAGTGAGAAGTGGTTTTAAGTTAATTAGCGCCCCAGCGGCAATTCAAGGAAATACGGTACTTTGTAGTGAAGTGAAGTGAATTATATTTATATAGCGCTTTTCTATAGTGACTCAAAGCGCTTTACATAGTGACACCCAATATCTAAGTTACATTTAAACCAGTGTGGGTGGCACTGGGAGCAGGTGGGTAAAGTGTCTTGCCCAAGGACACAACGGCAGTGACTAGGATGGCGGAAGCGGGAATCGAACCTGCAACCCTCAAGTTGCTGGCACGGCCGCTCTACCAACCGAGCTATGCCGCTAGCCAGTCTGGTTCTGCATAGCCTTCCCTAAGCTTCAATGCCTTTTCTTAGGGGGCATTTACCTTTTGTTTATTTTTAGACACCTTTTTACCTGCACCCTGCCTCCCGCTGTTTCCAAAGCAATTAGCTGCCGGCTGCCACCTACTGATATGGAAGAGTATTACACGGTTACTCTGCAGAGCACCGACACTCAACAACAACACATCCTTTGCAGACTGCTTTGCAAGTAATTTTTTTAACCCAAATAGGTGAGATGACATCATCTTCCACGGCACAGTGGTTGGACAACACTGACATCTTGGATACTTTACTCACCCACTTCCAGCTATCTGGGATTAAGACCATTAAACGTGTAATTAAACCGTCTTAACCTTTGATCTCCGTGTAGATAAAAGCGTGTTTTGACACCAGCAGGACCCACGTCTCACCTCGAAGACTCCTCGGAGAATCCGCCGTCCAAAAGTCGGACTTTGCAGAAGAGAACGCCGTTGACGAACGGAACCGACGAGAGCTCGTCCAGCTCAAAATTCACCTTGAATTTGAATTTCTTCTTTTTCATCATCATTAAATCCATGCAGGGTCTTTAAGAGGGTGTTTAGCGTCGAGGGTCCATTGTGCGACAGGACCGACACCGCCGAGATGTGTGCGGGGTTGGAGGATGGGGACGCTGGACACAACACTCGTCAATCGCCTGCAGGAAGCACCCGCAGCACTTCCTGCGCAGCTTTTCAAAATAAAACCGAAGCAACACAATACAACTCTGTGTGTACGGAATAAATGCGATCTGCGACGGCGGCACAATAATACAATTAAATATGATAAAACGTGCTTTATTGATGAGTTTTGTGTAGCGCTCCTTATTGTTTTGGTTCTAATCAGATTCGTTCAGGTTCGGTTTATTTGGAACATGAAATGTACTGCGTCACATATTTCCGGTTGTTTCATTACAGCACGTCCGGAAAAGGAGTAGGAAGATGCAGAGTTTATTTAATTAAACATGTCGCTTTTCATATTTTAGTAATTGTATTCCCTGTCTTTGCACTCTGTAACTTGACAGTGAATAAATAAACAATATACCATAGTAAGTAAACAAATATCCATCTCATCCTGGACAAGTCGCCACCTCATCACATGGCCAACACAAACAAATATCAAATACATAAATAATCCATCCATCCATTCATTTTCTACCGCTTGTCCCTTTCGGGGTCGCAGAGTGTGGGGGCTGCTGAAGCTTATCTCAGCTGCATTCAGGTGGAAGGTGGTGTACACCCTTGACAAGTCGCCACCTCATCGCAGGGTCAACACAAACAAATATCAAATACATAAATCTTTATCTAAAAAAAAAGGTTCAAGATCCATCCATTTTCTACCGTTTGTCCCTTTCAGGGTTGCAGGGGGAGGGGATTGCTGGAGCCTATCTCAGCTGTATTCAAGCGGAAGGCGGCGTACACCCTGGACAAGTCGCCACCTCATCACTGGGCCAACACAAACAAATATCAAATACATAAATAATCCATCCATCCATCCATTTATTTTCTACCGCTTGTCCCTTACAGGGGGGCTGCTGGAGCCTATCTCAGCTGCATTCAGACGGAAGGCGGGGTACACCCTGGACAAGTCCCCACCTCATCGCAGGGCCAACACAAACAAATATCAAATACATAAATAATCTTTATCTAAAAAAAAAAGGCTCAAGATCCATCCATCCATCCATTTTCTACCGTTTTTCCCTTATGGGGTCGCGGGGGAGGGGGGGGGGGGGAATTGCTGGAGCCTATCTAGGCTGTATTCGGGCGGAAGGCGGCGTACAGCCTGGACAAGTTACCACCTCATCGCAGGGTCAAATACATAAATAATCTTTATTAAAAAAAAAAAAAAAGGTTCAAGATCCAATCCTCCATCTATTTCCTACCGCTTGTCCCTTTCAGGGTCGTGGGGGGGGGGGGGGGGTTGCCGGAGCCTATCTCAGCTGCATCCAGACGGAAGGCGGTGTACACCCTGGACAAGTTACCACCTCATCGCAGGGTCAAATACATAAATAATCTTTATTTAAAAAAAAAAAAAAGGTTCACGATCCAATCCTCCATCTATCCCTTTCAGCGTTGTGGGGGGGTTGCTGGAGCCTATCTCAGCTGCATCCAGACGGAAGGCGGTGTACACCCTGGACAAGTTACCACCTCATCGCAGGGTCAAATACATAAATAATCTTTATTTAAAAAAAAAAAAAAGGTTCACGATCCAATCCTCCATCTATCCCTTTCAGCGTTGTGGGGGGGTTGCTGGAGCCTATCTCAGCTGCATTCGGGCGGAAGGCGGCGTACACCCTGGACAAGTAGCTACTCATGGCAGGGCCAACACAAATAAATATTAAATACATAAATCATGCTTTAACTTAAAAAAAAAAAAAAGGTTCAAGATCCAATCCTCCATTTCCTACCGCTTGTCCCTTTCAGGGTCGTGGGGGGGTGCTGGAGCCTATCTTAGCTGCATTCGGGCGGAAGGCGGCGTACACCCTGGACAAGTCGCTACCTCATCGCAGGGCCAACACGAAACCAATTTTAAATCATTTTAACACATAATCCCGTGTTTTTCAACCACTGTGCTGCGACACACATTTTAATATTAACCACTTAGATAATTTTAACATATTATCCAGTGTTTTTCAACCACTGTGCCGCGACACACCTTTTAATATTAACCACTCGGATCATTTTAACACATTACCCAGTGTTTTTCAACCACTGTGCCGCGACACACATTTTAATATTAACCACTCGAATCATTTTAACACATTACCCAGTGTTTTTCAACCACTGTGCCGTGACACACATTTTAATATTAACCACTCGGATCATTTTAACACATTATCCAGTGTTTTTCAACCACTGTGCCGTGACACACATTTTAATATTAACCACTCGGATCATTTTGACACATTACCGAGTGTTTTTCAACCACTGTGCCGCGACACACATTTTAATATTAATCACTCGGATCATTTTAACACATTACCCGGTGTTTTTCAACCACTGTGCCGCGAGACACCTTTTGATATTAACCCGCGACCCCAAACGGGACAAGCAGTAGGAAACGGACGGATGGATGGCACTCAGATCATTTTAACACATTATCATCTAGACCACGGGTGTCAAACTCAAAACCCGGGGTCCAGATCTGGCCCGCCACATCATAGAACTTGGCCCGCGAAAGCCTGGGAACAAATAATGCCAAATATTACATTATTATATGGTGCGTTCCAAAAATATGTTAGTAAAGATAAAAATAAACCTTTACATATGTTGTATTTTTTCATTTTTGCGTGAAAAAATCTAATAATTAAGTGCATAGGCAATAATGTTATAGTATGAGGGGATACATTTATATCAATGCTGTCAAAATATGTATTTATTTTTAATGATTAATCACAGCTTATTGCCCGCATGCATAATTATGATACATTTTTAAAAAGTGGCCCTATAAAGGCAGTCATTACTGCGATGTGGCCCTCAATGACACCCCTGTTCTAGACACTCGAATAAATAGTGCTTTAATGTTTTTTTATATACGAACCCTGTTTCCATATGAGTTGGGAATTTGTGTTAGATGTAAATATAAACAGAATACAATGATGGTTCGCTACCCCTTTGGTCCGGATGACACGATGTCGAATATTTCCAGAAACAATTTGAAATGTGGACTCGTCAGACCACAGAATACTTTTCCACTTTGCATCAGTCCATCTTAGATGATCTCGGGGCCCAGAGAAGTCGGCGGCGTTTCTGGATGTTGTTGATAAATGGCTTTCGCTTTGCATAGTAGAGCTTTAACTTGCACTTACAGATGTAGCGACCAACTGTATTTAGTGACAGTGGTTTTCTGAAGTGTTCCCGAGCCCATGTGGTGATATCCTTTAGCGATTGATGTCGGTTTTTGATACAGTGCCGTCTGAGGGATGGAAGGTCACGGTCATTCAATGTTGGTTTCCGGCCATGCTGCTTACGTGGAGTGATTTCTCCAGATTCTCTGAACCTTTTGATGATATTATGGAGCGTAGATGTTGAAATCCCTAAATTTCTTGCAATTGCACTTTGAGAAAGGTTGTTCTTAAACTGTTTGACTATTTGCTCACGCAGTTGTGGACAAAGGGGTGTACCTCGCCCCATCCTTTCTTGTGAAAGACTGAGCATTTTTGGGAAGCTGTTTTTATACCCAATCATGGCACCCACCTGTTCCCAATTAGGATGTTCCCAATAATGTCACAATGAAGCCATAACTATCTGTTATGTCAACTGTCCGAAGTAGGGAGGAGAAGAAGAGGGGCGGGTGAGAGTGAGTGAGGAGGGGAGAAACTGCCATTTTTAGGTTTGATCAATTCGGACCGTGCCTTTGAAATGTTGTATCTAGATTGATCTCCCAAAGCGCTTTGGTTATAAAATATCAAAATGAGCAACCTCTGTCTCTGATTGATTTAAAACCAGCTTATGTGTCGTAAAAGAACCTGGGAGCGTTGACTGGAGGAAGAACGGGTCAGAACGCAACAATTTGGGGGCTCGTCCGGGATGACATGCTGAAAATTGGACTGCTCTTGCAAACTCACGGACAGACTCACTTGGCCAACATCAAGGTGAGCAGTGCCTTTTTCTAAAATCTGACTAGTCTGCGGGCTATAGAGCGTTTTCCGTTCGGGCTCCAGTACTCTGGAATGCCCTCCCGGTAACAGTTCGAGATGCTACCTCAATAGAAGCATTTAAGTCTCACCTTAAAACTCATCTGTATACTCTAGCCTTTAAATGGACCTCCTTTTTAGACCAGTTGATCTGCCGCTTCTTTTCTTTTTTCTCCTATGTCCCCCCCTCCCTTGTGGAGGGGGGTCCGGTCCAATGACCATGGATGAAGTACTGGCTGTCCAGAGTCGAGACCCAGGATGGACCGCTCGCCTGTGTATCGGTTGGGGACATCTCTACGCTGCTGATCCACCTCCGCTTGAGATGGTTTCCTGTGGGCGGGACTCTCGCTGCTGTCTTGGATCCGCCTTGAACTGAACTCTCGCGGCTGTGTTGGAGCCACTATGGATTGAACTTTCACAGTATCATGTTAGACCCGCTCGACATCCATTGCTTTCGGTCCCCTAGAGGGGGGGGGGTTGCCCACATCTGAGGTCCTCTCCAAGGTTTCTCATAGTCAGCATTGTCACTGGCGTCCCATTGGATGTGAATTCTCCCTGCCCACTGGGTGTGAGTTTTCCTTGCCCTTTTGTGGGTTTTTCCGAGGATGTTGTAGTCGTAATGATTTGTGCAGTCCTTTGAGACATTTGTGATTTGGGGCTATATAAATAAACATTGATTGATTGATTGATTGACTAGGAAATAAAAAGACAACCAAATCCAACAATATATATATATATATACACATTTTTAGGTGTATTAGTACACTAATCTTTGAATTGCTTTGAATAATTTAATCCCAATAATAATCCGTAACTTTATTAAAGATACACTTGTTATAATATTTAGAAATTGTATTTAAGGGGCTTTTATTCCAATGTCAATATTGAATAAACGGAAGTGCAGTTGGCAAATACAACAGCTTCCACACAGTTAGTTTTGTGTCGCACTTTGGCGACACCCAGTGGTTGAACAGAAGTACTGCCAGGGCAATTTTTCTATCCCCATTCCCTCCCTGATCCACCCCCATTTGGTTTGTAAATATAACCAGGACCAGCTGTCAGATTCTTGTCTACATGAGTCATAAAGCTACAAAGGAAGCAGACTATGGCGCGCTGAGTAGAATATGCAGTGAAACACAACATTTATTAGCAAAGTGCAATGATGTCAGTACTTACTGAGGGCCCCTTTCAGTAGTTTGTTTATATTAGAATGTGCAAGTTTGTTATGGCCTGTTTTGTGAGCATTCAATCAATCAATGTTTATTTATATAGCCCCAAATCACAAATGTCTCAAAGGACTGCACAAATCATTACGACTACAACATCCTCGGAAGAACCCACAAAAGGGCAAGGAAAACTCACATCCAGTGGGACGCCAGTGACAATGCTGACTATGAGAAACCTTGGAGAGGACCTCAGATGTGGGCAACCCCCCCCCTCTAGGGGACCGAAAGCAATGGATGTCGAGCGGGTCTAACATGATACTGTGAAAGTTCAATCCATAGTGGCTCCAACACAGCCGCGAGAGTTCAGTTCAAAGCGGATCCAAGACAGCAGCGAGAGTCCCGTCCACAGGAAACCATCTCAAGCGGAGGCGGATCAGCATCGTAGAGATGTCCCCAACCGATACACAGGCGAGCGGTCCATCCTGGGTCCCGACGAGCGGTCCATCCTGGGTCTCGACTCTGGACAGCCAGTACTTCATCCATGGTCATCGGACCGGACCCCCTCCACAAGGGAGGGGGGGACATAGGAGAAAGAAAAGAAGCGGCAGATCAACTGGTCTAAAAAGGAGGTCTATTTAAAGGCTAGAGTATACAGATGAGTTTTAAGATGAGACTTAAATGCTTCTACTGAGGTAGCATCTCGAACTGTTACCGGGAGGGCATTCCAGAGTACTGGAGCCCGAACGGAAAACGCTCTATAGCCCGCAGACTTTTTTTGGGCTCTAGGAATCACTAATAAGCCGGAGTCTTTTGAACCCAGATTTCTTGCCGGGACATATGGTACAATACAATCGGCAAGATAGGATGGAGCTAGACCGTGTAGTATTTTATACGTAAGTAGTAAAACCTTAAAGTCACATCTTAAGTGCACAGGATGCCAGTGCAGGTGAGCCAGTATGTATATATGTATGTATATATGTATATAAAGGTATATACAGTATAGGTATATATGTATGTATATATGTATATAAAGGTATATACAGTATAGGTATATATGTATGTATATATGTATATAAAGGTATATACAGTACAGGCGTAATGTGATCAAACTTTCTTGTTCTTGTCAAAAGTCTAGCAGCCGCATTTTGTACCAACTGTAATCTTTTAATGCTAGACATGGGGAGACCCGAAAATAATACGTTACAGTAATCGAGACGAGACGTAACAAACGCATGGATAATGATCTCAGCGTCTTTAGTGGACAAAATGGAGCGAATTTTAGCGATATTACGGAGATGAAAGAAGGCCGTTTTAGTAACGCTTTTAATGTGTGCCTCAAAGGAGAGAGTTGGGTCGAAGATAATACCCAGATTTTTTACCGAGTCACCTTGTTTTATTATTTGGTTGTCAAATGTTAGAGTTGTATTATTAAATAGAAGTCGGTGTCTAGCAGGACCGATAATCAGCATTTCCGTTTTTTTGGCGTTAAGTTGCAAAAAGTTAGCGGACATCCATTGTTTAATTTCATTAAGACACGCCTCCAACTGACTACAATCCGGCGTGTTGGTCAGCTTTAGGGGCATGTAGAGTTGGGTGTCATCAGCATAGCAGTGAAAGCTAACACCGTATTTGCGTATGATGTCACCTAGCGGCAGCATGTAGATGCTGAAGAGTGCAGGGCCAAGGACCGAACCCTGATTGCACGACATTTTCCACCAAAGCCATCTTTGTTTTTATGAGTATTATACAGTCTGCTGTGCCGTGGGAGATGATGTCATTTCAGCTATTTGGGTTCAAAATATTATGTGCAAATCAGTATTTATAGTCTGCAAATGATGTGTTGTTGTTAAGTGTCGGTGCTCAGCAGAGTAACCGTGTAATACTCTTCCACATCAGTAGGTGGCAGCCGGTAGCTAATTGCTTTGTAGATGTCGGAAACAGCGGGATGCAGGGCGCCAGGGGCGGATCTAGGCATGCTTATATGAGGGGGCAGTCAGAAATGTGAAGGGGGCATCATGTGTACACATCATGCTCCAGCACTTGTGCTTAGAGTAACGATGCTTTCTTCATTGAAATGGGTCTTTAGCTCTCTGTCCAACCCCAACCTGGAGTAGTGGATTGCACTTTGTCAGGCCTCTACCTGCAGACCTGTCCAACTTGGGAGTCCGGGGAGAGGAGACGCACAGCTCGAATCCAGGGAACAGAGAGAAGCTGCGGAAGGACGACACAGGACACGACACAACGGGCACAGAGGAGAGGAAACACGGGGAGCAAGTAAGCACATGGAAGGAGAGCTAGCTGCACAACACAAGTAGTTATGTTCTGGCACAGGAACGCAGGACAGGCTGGTCTAAATAGTGTGCGGGGTCCTCATCGGTGTCAGGCGCACTCAGAGGAGCACAATGAAGAATGAGCGGCGGCAGGTGCTTGAGTCGTAACTACAATATTACTAACTCTTTGTGGATATTTAAGTCACTAAATGCAAATTGAGTCTTTTGAAGGGTTATTTATGGGGTTGTACAGACGGAATAGTGGAGCTCTTATTGGTGCTGCTGTAAGTGGACTTTTGTTTAGGTTTGTTAAATATTTAGAATGCATTGTACGGCACTGCATGTGGACTTTGATTTAAAAAAAACGGCTGCACTTTATATAGAATAGAAAGTACTTTATTGATCCCTGGGGGGAATCCAGCACCACAGTTTGCTCACAATAAACACCTAGGTATTATTCACATGTGAATAATATAAATACAGTCTATTATACAGCATTATTCACATTTAAATAATATAAATACAGTGTATTAAACAGCATTATTCACATGTGAATAACATAAATACAGTCTATTATACAGCATTATTCACATGTAAATAATATAAATACAGTCAATTATACAGCATTATTCACATGTGAATAACATAAATACAGTCTATTATACAGCATTTTTCGCATGTGAATAACATAAATACAGTCTATTAAACAACATTATTTACATTTAAATAATTTAAATGCAGTCTATTAAACAGCATTATTCACATGTGAATAACATAAATACAGTCTATTATACAGCATTATTTACATTTAAATAATTTAAATACAGTCTATTATACAGCATTATTCACATGTGAATAACATAAATACAGTCTCTTAAACAGCATTATTCACATTTAAATAATATAAATACAGTCTATTATACAGCATTATTTACATTTAAATAATTTAAATACAGTCAATTATACAGCATTATTCACATATGAATAACATAAATACAGTCTATTATGCAGCATTATTTGCATCTGAATAACATAAATACAGTCTATTAATAATAATAATATCAATAATGATAATAGTGATCCATCCATCCATTTTTGCCATTATAATAATAATAATAAATAAATAAAGCAATTTATAAAAATCAATAAATCCATCCATTTTGTACTGCTTATTCCTTTTTTTGGGGGGGGGGGGGGTGTTTGCGGGCGCCTATCTCAGCTACAATCGGGCGGAAGGCGGCGTACACCCTGGACAAGTCGCCACCTCATCACAGGGCCAACACAGATAGACAGACAACATTCACACTCACATTCACACACTAGGGACCATTTAGTGTTGCCAATCAACCTATCCCCAGGTGCATGTCTTTGGAAGTGGGAGGGGCCTATCCCCAGGTGCATGTCTTTGGAGGTGGGAGGGGCCTATCCCCAGGTGCATGTCTTTAGAAGTGGGAGGAAGCGGGAGTACCCGGAGGGAACCCACGCATTCACGGGGAGAACATGCAAACTCCACACAGAAAGATCCCGAGCCTGGGATTGAACCCAAGACTGCAGGACCTTCGTATTGTGAGGCAGACGCACTAACCCCTCTTCCACTGTAAAGCCCATCAGTAAATCCACAAATGTATTATAATAATTAATGATCATTTTAATTATCAATAAAAAACAATTAGTAAATTTCATAAATACATTTGCCAGCGAAAAGAATCAGTTCACTTTAATGACTCGAGTCATAAGAACCGAATCTCTTAAATGAGACGAAACGCCCATCCGGCTGCCTTGTCTTCCTGTTTAAAAGGGCGTGTCCGCGGCGTGCGTGTACGCGCACTCGAAGGGGTGGACTTTTCCAGGCTAAGTCAGTGAGTGAGAACTACATCAACTCCCTCGGCCGCGCGCTCCTTCCTAAAACAACACACTTTCGTCACATTCTTGATGCCATCTTCTCCTCGGTGACGTAAGCGTGGCTTGGAGGTGAAACCGGAAGTGGCAACCACAGGAATCGTCGTCTTTTTCTTTTTTCTTTTCTCTGGTCTGTTTGCATAGCTCCTTTTCTTTCCGCCAGCCATGCAGAACTTGGTCCGAAAAGTCTTCTTGACGCACTGCCAATGCGCGGAGAGCCAGTCCAAAATGTACGAGGAGTTGTTCGCCAAACTGGACACGAACAAGGATGGCAAAGTGGACGTTTGTGAGCTGAAGGAGGGCATCGCTAATATGGGCATCCGGTCTGGGAGAGGAGCAGCACAGGTAACTCAAACACTACAATAAACTATGTCAGGTAACTCAAACACTACAATAAACTATGTCATGTAACTCAAACACTACAATAAACTATGTCAGGTAACTCAAACACTACAATAAACTATGTCAGGTAACTCAAACACTACAATAAACTATGTCAGGTAACTCAAACACTACAATAAACTATGTCAGGTAACTCAAACACTACAATAAACTATGTCAGGTAACTCAAACACTACAATAAACTGTGTCAGGTAACTCAAACACTACAATAAACTATGTCAGGTAACTCAAACACTACAATAAACTGTGTCAGGTAACTCAAACACTACAATAAACTATGTCAGGTAACTCAAACACTACAATAAACTGTGTCAGGTAACTCAAACACTACAATAAACTATGTCAGGTAACTCAAACACTACAATAAACTATGTCATGTAACTCAAACACTACAATAAACTATGTCAGGTAACTCAAACACTACAATAAACTATGTCAGGTAACTCAAACACTACAATAAACTATGTCAGGTAACTCAAACACTACAATAAACTATGTCAGGTAACTCAAACACTACAATAAACTATGTCAGGTAACTCAAACACTACAATAAACTATGTCATGTAACTCAAACACTACAATAAACTGTGTCAGGTAACTCAAACACTACAATAAACTATGTCAGGTAACTCAAACACTACAATAAACTATGTCAGGTAACTCAAACACTACAATAAACTATGTCAGGTAACTCAAACACTACAATAAACTATGTCAGGTAACTCAAACACTACAATAAACTGTGTCAGGTAACTCAAACACTACAATAAACTGTGTCAGGTAACTCAAACACTACAATAAACTATGTCATGTAACTCAAACACTACAATAAACTGTGTCAGGTAACTCAAACACTACAATAAACTATGTCAGGTAACTCAAACACTACAATAAACTATGTCAGGTAACTCAAACACTACAATAAACTATGTCAGGTAACTCAAACACTACAATAAACTGTGTCAGGTAACTCAAACACTACAATAAACTATGTCAGGTAACTCAAACACTACAATAAACTGTGTCAGGTAACTCAAACACTACAATAAACTGTGTCAGGTAACTCAAACACTACAATAAACTGTGTCAGGTAACTCAAACACTACAATAAACTGTGTCAGGTAACTCAAACACTACAATAAACTATGTCAGGTAACTCAAAGACTACAATAAACTATGTCAGGTAACTCAAACACTACAATAAACTATGTCAGGTAACTCAAACACTACAATAAAATGTGTCAGGTAACTCAAACACTACAATAAACTATGTCAGGTAACTCAAACACTACAATAAACTATGTCAGGTAACTCAAACACTACAATAAGCTATGTCAGGTAACTCAAACACTACAATAAACTATGTCAGGTAACTCAAACACTACAATAAACGATGTCAGGTAACTCAAACACTACAATAAACTATGTCAGGTAACTCAAACACTACAATAAACTATGTCAGGTAACTCAAACACTACAATAAACTGTGTCAGGTAACTCAAACACTACAATAAACTGTGTCAGGTAACTCAAACATTACAATAAACTATGTCAGGTAACTCAAACACTACAATAAACTATGTCAGGTAACTCAAACACTACAATAAACTATGTCAGGTAACTCAAACACTACAATAAACTATGTCAGGTAACTCAAACACTACAATAAACTATGTCAGGTAACTCAAACACTACAATAAACTATGTCAGGTAACTCAAACACTACAATAAACTATGTCAGGTAACTCAAACACTACAATAAACTATGTCAGGTAACTCAAACACTACAATAAACTATGTCAGGTAACTCAAACACTACAATAAACTGTGTCAGGTAACTCAAACACTACAATAAACTATGTCAGGTAACTCAAACACTACAATAAACTATGTCATAAGTTATATCACAGTTAGATATTACACATAATCACCAAGGAAGGACTTCTTTCCTCCTCTATAGTCACTCTTGAACTATAATGCATGGTGTAGTGACATTAAATAAGCAGGGGCGTCCATGAAAACATACTTGCCAACCCTCCCGATTTTCCTGAGAGACTCACAAATTTCAGTGCCCCTCGCAAAACCAGTGAAGTTGTCACGTTGTGTAAATGGTAAATAAAAAGAGAATACAATAAATTTGCAAATGGTTTTCAACTTATATTCAATTGAATAGACTGCAAAGACAAGATATTTCATGTTTGACCTAAGAAACTAAATGTTTTGTTTGCAAATAATCATAAACTTATAATTTATTAGCAACAACATTAGCATTTTTTTTTACCAGTGTCTGAGTACGCAAGTGGCCCAGATCTTCCTGCAAAAAAAAGCCGATACAAGCAAAAAATCCAACTACCAGATTTCCTTGAATTGCCGCCGGGGCGCTGATTAATTTAAAACCTCTTCTCACTCCGGCGTTTACCAAAGGCATGCGGTAAAGGTAAGCATGCGCTAATTATTTTTAAACTTCTTCTCACTCCGGCGCTTATGCGGTAAATTTAGGCTTGCGCTTAAAAATTTAAGTGTGATGTAAGGATACCATCATGAAAAGCACATTTAATAAAAAAACGTTATTATGGTCTTACCTTTACTTATAAATGAAGTCCATGCGCAGCTCCTTCTGATCAAAAGCATCAATAACTTGTTTATAGAAGTCTTCCTTATCTTTCTTCAGTTTTAAAAGTCTCTCTGTCTCGATGGAGATCTTCCTTTATTACCTCCTGCTTCGATTGAAAGTCCAGTTTAGAAAACTGTTTTATTTTAGATATGTAATCCTCCATGTTAAAAGTGCAAGCGAGAGGAAAAAATAAACGATGGCTGCTTGTTGTCACTTCTTCTGCAGCCGAGTAGTCGCAAGAAGGATCACTAGCGCCCTCTACCACCAGGAGGCGGGAGTCATTTAATGACTCATATTTGACACACGCAGCTACGGTATATTAATAAAACATAGCTGCTTACTGTTCTTTTTAGCATATTCAATAGCTTGGACCTTAAATCCTACTGAATAGCTCTTAATCTTCTTCCCTTTATGCGATTTCAAATGATTGAAACCAGCCTCCTCCATTTTGAAAATGATGACAGGTGAAGTGTCACTCGTGCCGTGACGAGTTTGACCCTGTGGAAATTCTAGACATACGCTAATAAAAATGATATTTTGCGAAACGAGTTTGAGCCAGTGGTAATTCTAGGCAGGCGCATACTATATACCCGGCGGCAATTCAGGGAAATACGGTATGCAATGAAATGGATCCCTATACTTTATTAAAAAATATATATTTTTCGAGTGATTTTTAAGGATTATCCATAGGTGGAGTTCCCAGACATGTCAAACTATCTGGTGCTTCGACGTCATTCTACATGAAAACTTGGAAATGCATAGAAGTTTTCTGCATGTGTGGTGGGTTAAGGAAACTGGTATCAAGACTCTCCCAGATAAATATGTCGAATTGTTGCATTTTATGATTCAACTTTGCACCTTGGGTTGACGGGTCCACGTAAACAAAGGAGCACGCAACAACTAACAATGAATTAATCATCACTATGTTTGATTCCTTTCTCGTTATCAAATGTACTCTGACACGTTTGTGTACGAAATAAACACGAGGGGAGACGTAGAAATACCTTTCCTGACCAAGTATCGACTCTCATTTTTGGTTTCTGTTTTTAAAAAAATTAAAATACAAACTATCAAGACAATACTTCAATGGGGAAATACTGAACGAGTAAAGTATATTAAAAATATATCAAACAAACCTTTAACAAAGTGCGTTCTTTGACTTTACTCTCTTGTACTGCAGTGTGTGCCACTTTTGTCGTCGTCTTTCGTAAAATCTTGCACTCTCCCGCCCTTCTTGATTACCATCTTTTAAGGAACTCTGAAGAAACGTTTATTATTTTCACGATTTAAACGGTTCGTAGAGCCGAAAACAGGCCAAGCATAAGGCATTTTTCTTCGAGAAAGGTTTGGTGTAACTTGGCCTGTCGCCATCACGTCTCCACCTCGTCGCTGCCGCCACAGCCTGGATAGGCAATAGACTACAGAGTGTGGTGAAGTAGGCCAGCTTCGTCGCGTGAAGAAGCCTAACATTTTTGTTAGTGTTTTCTGCTCCATTTGCTGAATGGCGATATACGATATATATCTCGATATTTTTTCTGTAACGTAAAAACAAAACAGTCCGGCTTACCTGAGATACTATGTCATTATTATGACTTTCTAAGTCAAAATAATGACAAAAAATGACTTAATAAGTCAAATTATAAGACTTACTGTAAGTAAGCGTTTGCACTGGTTTAAATGTAACTCAGATAATGGGATTCACTAGGTAAAGCGCTTTGAATCACTAGAGAAAAGCGCTATATAAATATAATTTACTTCACTACACAATAAGCGTTGGAAAAAAAGAGTTAAAAGTGGGGCCACATGCTGACATATGCTCAACTCATCATGCTTAATTTATTACAGCATTTGGGAAGCCTGTAGTTGATGTTTATTATGTAAATGTTGTATTTTTATCAACATGTGATAGCAGGGACCCTGCCATTCAAAACTAGGCTTCTACATTACTAATGATTAATGTAACTGCAGCAAAAAAATTGTACAATAGCAATAGGAGAGACTATTCATCCCTGAACACCATGGAGTTCATGTCGGCTCTATGATGCACTTACATTATTACATCAACTATCAGAGACAGCTTCAGGAAAGTCTTCATTTAACATAATGTCCTTTTATGCTGCGTCAACACAGCTCAATCAACATAGAAAAAGGTAAAGTGAAATAACTTAGTTGTTAATTGTAGGTCAATAATGCTTGTCTTTCTCTCAGACAGGGCTTTACTGTCCGTAACACACACACCGCACAGTGAGGTAACATGATGCTAAAAGCTAATTAGCCTTCACCTCAAAGACTGCGAGTGAGCTGAGCTGCTGCTTATGTTTCTAGAACGTCAACGGGCTTATTGTTATGTTACTAGTTGTTGGCTGGGAGGTGTTTATCATCATTTGGGGAGAGTCCGCTGCCTTTCCTGCTAAAAACACCTTTCTGCTTATTCCACGTTACGTACGCTCTGAATACGCACTGCTGATTGGCTGTTACCACTCTGCGTGTACCCAATCAGATGGTTGTGTGGGTGGGACAATGCTGGGTGCTGCAGGGACGTAATGACAGAGGCAGAGGCAGAACGGAGCTTAGGCAGTGGCTCTGTGTTGTTTAGGCGGACGCCTTAACAACAAAGTGCTGCGGGAAACCCTGTACCTCAAATTTATATGTGAGTTAAGGCAGGCGGCCAAATGGTTTTTGGCAATATAGTGTAGGTAAATCCACATTTCCTGCAGTTTTTTCACGATTTAGAACACAGAAAAGTGTGTGTTCTTGACTCACTTAGGGACTGTGGATGATGGGCAAAAATCCCCAACAATTGCAGTTCCCCTTTAAAAATGAACTGATCATATTTTTACAATATAAAAGGGGAACTTCAGAAAGTTTCATTCATAAACTGGTAGTTTTGTCGACCATAGCAGAAGGAAGCTGGTCCTTGTTTCTATTGGCGACGGCCTGTTGATGTTTCATAACACAAGTCATGTGATGGCGTCACATGACTTCATCTTATGAAAGTGTCATTATGCTCAGTTTTGGGGATTTCTCTTGGTTTTAGGTTTTTATATTTCAAAGTCATACAACAAAAAATCTATGGAGCAAGACAGATTAGGGATGTGTTTGACTTACCGTATTTCCTTGAATTGCCGCCTGAGCGATAATTAATTTAAAACCTCTTTTCACTCGGGCGCTTACCAAAGGCATGCGGTAAATTTAGGCCTGCGCTTATAAATTTGAGTGTGATGTAAGGATACCATCATGAAAAGCACATTTCATAAAAAAACCTTCTTATGGTCTTACCTTTACTTATAAATGAAGTCCATGCGCAGCTCCTTCTGATTAAAAGCATCGATAACTTGTTTATATAAGTCTTCCTTATCTTTCTTCAGTTTTAAAAGTCTCTCTGTCTCGATGGAGATCTTCCTTTATTACCTCCTGCTTCGACTGAAAGTCCAGTTTAGAAAACTGTTTTATTTTAGATATGTAATCCTCCATGTTAAAAGTGCAAGCGAGAGGAAAAAATAAATGATCGCTGCTTGTTGTCACTTCTTCTGCAGCCGAGTAGTCGCAAGAAGGATCACTAGCGCCCTCTACCACCAGGAGGCGGGAGTCATTTAATGACTCATATTTGACACACGCAGCTACAGTATATTAATAAAACGCACCTGCTTACTGTTCTTTTTAGCATATTCAATAGCTTGGACCTTAAATCCTACTGAATAGCTCTTAATCTTCTTCCCTTTATGCGATTTCAAATGATTGAAATCAGCCTCCTCCATTTTGAAAATGATGACAGGTGAAGTGTCACTCGTGACGTGACGAGTTTGACCCTGTGGAAATTCTAGGCATATGCTAATTATTTTGCGAAAATAGTTTGACCCGGCGGAAATTCTAGACATGTGCTAAGAAAAATAATATTTTGCGAAACGAGTTTGACCCGGCTCTAATCCTGAACCGGCAGTAATGCTAAGCATGCGCTAGTTATTTTGCGAAACCAGTTTGACCCGGCAGTTTTTCTAGGCAGGCGCATACTATATACCTGGCGGCAATTCAAGGAAATCTGGTATCCAACCAGGGAGGAAATGAACAATAAATTAATTTATCATAGCTTCTTTTTTTAAATAACATAATCTTAGGTATGGGAGAATCTCTGAATATTCTGAACTCCTGTTTTCACGCCAGTGTTGTATTGAGCGTATTAATACAGCCTGGAGGAGGTGTATCATCACATACATGTATGTTAACTTCATAAAGCTAAATGTCTGCCTTTTATATAAATAAAAATACAATTAAAAATAAAAATATAGATGTTGCTAAAAAGCCAAATTTGAAATGTCATTTTCAAGACCCAAGAGTAACTTTAACGGATTGATCGTGGTTAGGTATGTAACAACAAACCGTACTAATGTTAATCACAGTAAAACTGCTAATGGTTAGTATTACTGCTTCAAATTAAAATGATTGAAAAACCGGGATTCTCGCTATTTTAAATGCTAACATGAAAACAAGGCATTAACGTCATTCCACATTATCTGCAGTCTAAACTTGTACAGACACGTTGATATTTGAGCAACTAAGCAAACAAGCAGATCGTTCTATACTCAGAAAAATACGAGACTGGGGTGTGTTCTAGGACCACTGGATGGATAATAATAATTGTCAGAATAATTTTTATCTAAGTTATCACAAAACTTTGTGTATCAATGAGTTCCCGGTGAGAGGACAAAAGCTGTCTTTGATTCTACCAATCAAAAGGCTTGTAAAACACCACTGTGAAGGATGGGAAGCGACATGAAGGCGTAGGTTTCTTTGATGTGATGTACTCCACAGGAAGATTTTTGTCTTGACTCGAGATCTACAAAAGCGGAGAGAAAGTAGGGCCTGACCCCCCTTCCAGGCACCTTTTCTTTCAACTGTCTTGTAATCAAAGGCGATGGCTGTTTACGACCCCCCCTCCCTTAGAAACAGCTGTTACCATGTAATCAGGGAAAGTCCAAATAAAATAGGAGGCGTACAATCTTTTGTCGGAGCGTGGGATGTGAAGTGAATTGTGAAGTGAATTATATTTATATAGCGCTTTTCTCTAGTGACTCAAAGCGCTTTACATAGTGAAACCCAATATCTAAGTTACATTTAAACCAATGTGGGTGGCACTGGGAGCAGGTGGGTAAAGTGTCTCGCCCAAGGACACAACGGCAGAGACTAGGATGGCGGAAGCGGGAATCGAACCTGCAACCCTCAAGTTGCTGGTACGGCCACTCTACCAACCGAGCTATACCGCCACACCATGACACTGAACAAGGGTGTTTACACGTTTCTCCTCAATTGAGCTAATTCGAATTCTGTCTCTGTTTAATTCCTTGCTTCTGGTCTTGTTTAATAGATGTCATCAGTGTTTGAACCTAACAATAATACATATTATTTGTCACACACTTTTCTTTTAAATGAATCTTAAGGTGCTACATTAAAAAAAACATTTTTAAAACGATATAAGCAAAGCCATTAAAACAGATGCAATAGTAAGTATAAAACACTAACAGTGAAGCATAAAACATATTTCATCATTTATTCACTACAAAAAAATGTCCGTAGAAGGAAAAAAAATGTACGACAGAATGACAGACAGAAATACCCTTTTTTTTTTTTTTTTTTGGGATATGCATCTGTTTCTATATATATTTATTGTGAGAAATCATTAAGATGATCAGTGTTTCCACAAATATAAATATAATTAATTATTAATAATAACATAGATTTAAAGGTAAATTGAGCAAATTGGCTATTTCTGGCAATTCATTTAAGTGTGTATCAAACTGGTAGCCCTTGGCATTAATCAGTACCCAAGAAGTAGCTCTTGCTTTCAAAAAGGTTGGTGACCCCTGGTCTAGTGGGAACTCTCATTCAACCAATCACTGATTTGTTGAAATCATTTCGGCTTTTTTGCCGATATTCTGATATTGTCCATCTCTTAATTACCGATACCAATATCAACCGATACCGATATATACACATGTGGAATTAACACATTATTATGCCTCATTTTGTTGTGAGGCATTGAACAATGAAACAAGGTTTCCCAAAATAAATCAACTCAAGTTATGAAAAAAAAAGCCAACATATTGAAGTCATAAAACAGCAGCCTGGAATTTTGGGACATGCTCTCCCTGAGAGAGCATGAGGAGGTTGAGGTGGGCAGGGTTGGAGTGGGGCGTGGTTTCGTATGTGGTAGCGGGGGAGGGATGTGTATTGTAGCGTCCCAGAAAAGTTAGTGCTGCAAGGGGTTCCGGGTATTTCTTCTGTTGTGTTTATGTTGTGTTACGCTGCTGATCCGCTTGAGATGGTTTCCTGTGGACGGGACTCTCGCTGCTGTCTTGGAGCCACTATGGATTGAACTTTCACAGTATCATGTTGGACCCGCTCGACATCCATTGCTTTCGGTCCCCTAGAGGGGGGGGGTTGCCCACATCTGAGGTCCTCTCCAAGGTTTCTCATAGTCAGCATTGTCACTGGCGTCCCACTGGATGTGAATTCTCCCTGCCCACTGGGTGTGAGTTTTCCTTGCCCTTTTGTGGGTTCTTCCGAGGATGTTGTAGTCGTAATGATTTGTGCAGTCCTTTGAGACATTTGTGATTTGGGGCTATATAAATAAACATTGATTGATTGATTGATATTAAAGATGCAAAATAGTGGGTTTTGTAACTGTTTTCTATTTGAGTTATTTAGAAAAAATAACTTGGTCAATAGATTTCAGTGTGTTTATAAATATTTTTTGAGCACATTCAACAGTACCACACATGATAATCGCGATTATTGTGCTAACGATAGCGTAATATGACATTTTCATATCGTTACATCTGTAATCGTGATACAGCAGATGTATGCGTGTACCTTCCCGTCATGCTATGTCAAAGCCTTACCGTAAACCGAGGTTAAACACTGCCTACAGTAAAGCATAGTGGTGGTAGCATGATGGTCCGGGGTTGCATGGTTGCCGTTAGCCCCGGGAAGATGAGGTTAATTGGGGCGAAGCATGAATTCTGAAACTGAGAGGGATTTTCCATTTTGTAAACGAGCTCGTAAGGCACTTTTCCAACATGGCAAGGAGCCAAAACTCATCTCCAAGAAGACAGATACTTTACTGAAGAAGGTGAATGTGATGGAGCGCCCAATTTGGACATTTTTACTCCGAGGGGAAGTTGGGCTCTGTCTGTGTATATCTAGAAAGAAAACTAATCTGTTTAATTAAACTACTTTTATAAAACATACAGAATATTGTACACACACATAAGGTACATTTACTGTATATTGGTGTTTTTCAACCACTGTGTAAAAATACCAGTCTAGTCTGCAAATTATGTGTTGTAAATTTCTTTATGGACCTTGTTTGGTGCACTGGTGCACAGTCATGTTGGAAGAGGAAGAAGTCCACTCCAGAAGTTGTGCTTGGTCCCTTAGTTCCAGTGAAAAAGAACTTTGAATGTTCCAGGATACCAAAACATTCTATGCTCCCAACCTTGTGGGAACAGTTTGGAGCGGGCCCCTCCCTCTTCCAACATGACTGTCCACCAGTGCACAAAGCAAGGTCCATAAAGACATGGATGACAGAGTCTGGTGTGGATGAACTTGACTGGCCTGCACAGAGTCCTGACCTGAACCTGATAGAGGACCTTTGGGATGAATGAGAGCCAGGCCTTCTCCACCAACATCAGTGTGTGACCTCACCAATGCGTTTTTTGAAGAATGGTGGTGGAAAATCCCTACAAACACACTCTGCAACCTTGTGGACAGCCTTCCCAGAAGAGTTGAAGCTGTAATAGCTGCAAAAGGTGGACCCACATCATATTGAACCCTACTGGGATGGCACTTCAAGTTCATATGTGTTGTTGTTGAGTGTCGGTGCTGCTATCTCAGTTGGTGGCGGGCGGTAGCTAATTGCTTTGTAGATGTCGGAAACAGCGGGAGGCAGTGTGCAGGTAAAAAGGTGTCTAATGCTTAAACCAAAAATAAACAAAAGGTGAGTGCCCCTAAGAAAAGGCGTTGAAGCTTAGGGAAAGCTACGCAGAACGGAACTAAAACTGAACTGGCTACAAAGTAAACAAAAACAGAATGCTGGACGACAGCAAAGACTTACTGACAAGAAGTAAAACAGCAAAAAAGTCCAGATAAGTCAGGGTGTGATTGTGACAGTACACCTACTTTGAGACAAGAGCTATATTGATGCGTGCTTGATTATGCTTTAAAGTCATACCCAGCTATTGTGACAACGATTTTTTTACTGTCAAGTTAGCGATTTCTGCTGCTGGTGTGCCTTTGGCAGAAAATATGCCTTGGTTCAAAAAAGGTTGGAAAAACACTGCAGTATATGGAAAGTGTTGATGTTTACTTTTTTATTTAGTTCAATCGACATGCTGAATGAGGAGAAACAATGGTAACAACACTCGGAACATTCCAGTTCTATCTCTAAGTTCAAAAACTGGGTCAGGATACATTTGTGTGGGTGTGCCTGATGACCTGGTTGGTGAACAGAAGCAACAGTTTGATCAAAGTCCAAAAACAGGCCTCATGTGATACCTTTAGAAAGTCTGTTGAGGAGTCGGATATTGTTGTCCAGAGTCCACAAATCCGGTCTCAGCAGACTTTGAAGGTTAAAACACGATTCTTCAGAGTGTTCAAACGGCGTAATGTATGTACTGTATGTAGACTCTTGTTAAGTGAATTATATTTATATAGCGCTTTTCTCTAGTGACTCAAAGCGCTTTACATAGTGAAACCCAATATCTAAGTTACATTTAAACCAGTGTGGGTGGCACTGGGAGCAGGTGGGTAAAGTGTCTTGCCCAAGGACACAACGGCAGTGACTAGGATGGCAGAAGCGGGAATTGAACCTGCAACCCTCAAGTTGCTGGCACAGCCACTCTACCAACCGAGCTATATATATATAAACAAACAACAAACACAACAACCAGTGTTGCAAACAATTTTCAACTGTATTTCATTATCAGAAAAATTGTAAATATTTTCAATATTTATTTATGTATTTTTTGTTGACGTTCTAATAATTCTGGGTTCATTGGAAACTATAATGTGAGTGATTGTGTGTATACACTATATCGCCAAAAATATTTGGCCACCTGCCTTGACTTCACATACGCCATCCCATTCCTAACCCATAGGGTTCAATATCAATCAATCAATCAATCAATCAATCAATCAATGTTTACTTATATAGCCCTAAATCACTAGTGTCTCAAAGGGCTGCACAAACCACTACGACATCCTCGGTAGGCCCACATAAGGGCAAGGAAAACTCACACCCAGTGGGACGTCGGTGACAATAATGACTATGAGAACCTTAGATGATGTGGGTCCACTTTTTGCAGCTAATACAGCTTCAACTCTTCTGGGAAGGCTGTCCACAAGGTTGCGGAGTGTGTTTGTAGGAATTTTGTGCCATTTTTTTTTTTTTTCCAAAAGCGCATTGGCTCTCAGTTTCCGTTCTAATTCATCCTAAAGGTATTCTATTGGGTTCAGGTCAGGACTCTGTGCAGTCCAGTCAAGTTCATTCACACCAGACTCTGTCATCCATGTCTTTATGAAACTAGAGAGGGGTCAGCGGATGCTAAAGATAAAGTTAAACTACCAATAATTGTCACACACACACTAGGTGTGGTGAAATGTGTCCTCTGCATTTGACCCATCACCCTTGATCACCCCCTGGGAAGTGAGGGGAGCAGTGGGCAGCAGCGGTGCCGCGCCCGGTAATCATTTTTGGTGATTTAACCCCTAATTCCAACCCTTGATGCTAAGTCCCAAGTAGGGAGGCAATGGGTGCCATTTTTTTGTAGTCTTTGGTATGACTCGACCGGGGTTTGAACTCACAACCAACGGACACTCTAACACTAGGCCACTGAAGCGCATTGTGCAAAGACTTTCTGCACAGTCAGTTGCTACAGAGCTCCAAACTTCATGTCACCTTCAAATTAGCCAACGTACAGTACGCAGAGAGCTGGATTCAATGGGTTTCCATGGCCGGGCAGCTGCATCTAAGCCATACATCACCAAGTCCAATGCAAAGCGTCGAATGCAGTGGTGTAAAGCACCTCAACACTGGACTCTAGAGCAGTGGAGACGCGTTCTTTCAAGTGATGTATTACGCTTTTCCATCTGGCAATCTGATGGACCAGTCTGGGTTTGGAGGTTGCCAGGAAAACGGTACATTTTGGACTGGATTGTGCCTAGTGGGAAAATGGGTCGAGAAAGAATAATGGTGTGGGTTTGTTTTCAGGAGTTGGGCTTGGCCCCTTAGTTCAAGTGAAAGGAAATTTGAATGCTCCGGGATACCAAAACATTTTGGACAATTCCATGCTCCCAACCTTGTGGGAACAGTTTGGAGCGGGCCCCTTCCTCTTCCAACATGACTTTGCACTAGTGCACAAAGCAAGGTCCATAAAGACATGGATGACAGAATCTGGTGTGGATGAACTTGACTGGCCTGCACAGAGTCCTGACCTGAACCCGTAAGAACACCTTTGGGATGAATTAGAACGGAGACTGAGAGCCAGGCCTTCTCGTCCAACATCAGTGCGTGACCTCACCAATGCGCTTTTGAAAGAATGGTGGAAACTTCCTATATAGACACTCGGCAACCTTGTGGACAGCCTTCCCAGAAGAGTTGAAGCTGTAATAACTGCAAAAGGTGGACCCACATCATATTGAACCCTATGGGTTAGGACTGGGATGGCACTTCAAGTTCATATGTGAGTCAAGGCAGGGGGCCAAATACTTTTGGCAATATCGTGTATGTCTCCTGTAATTGGCTGGCGACCAGTTCTGGTTTACGGTGCAAATCTGGTATAAGCAAGTTTGTAGACAATGAAAGCAAATCAGTAAATTTAGATAACATTTGATTAGACACTTTACGGTCCTGTTTAGGTTTGCCGTCAGGGAAATTGTAAGGTTTTAGTTGCAGCAACACTGAACGTAGCATCATCATCGGCGGTCAGTCCAACGAGTATGACGATCCTCCTGGTAGGGGAGACTGGTACACAGAAAGTCACCACACCATCCTTGACAGAATCGGGTCAAGGTCTAGTGGCATGGAGTCCAAGACGACTGGGGACCCTTTTCTGCTGCAGCCTTCCTCCGCTGTTGGGGTTGTTCTTAAATCTACCGTCTTCCGCCTGCTCCGCCGTTGAGGTCTACACCGTATCCCTGGCTAGTGGGCAGTCAGGTACTAGGCTTTTGCCAAGGACCACCTGGGGTAACAGTAGTAAAGGGGTTAACCTCCTAGTGCCCCAAGACCCCATAGAGGAGCCTCCACTGCCAGATGCACTTTAACGTCCTGCCCAGGAAACACGTGGTATACGGGGAAGTTGTCACATTGAGTTTGTGATAAACCCCAAGATGCAGAGAAGGTGGCAGGCACTAAGCAAGAAAACATAATTTAATGTCCAAGAATATAAAAATGGAAGGCAAAAGACAAACCAGAAAAACAGGAGACAGGTAGCAGGAACAAGAATCGAACCAAGGAACAGCTCACAAGCGACGAGGAACCAGGGAGAACTGGAGACAGAAAGCAGTCCACGGCATAAGACAATGACAAGTCATAATGACAATAATCCAACTCTGACTGGAGGACAAAGCAGGTTTAAATAGGAGCGGGCTGATTGACACCAGGTGTGGCCAGGTGCCAATCAGCTGCAGCTGAGGGGAAACGGCGCTCAGGGAGAAAACATAATTTAATGTCCAAGAATATAAAAATGGAAGGCAAAAGACAAACCAGAAAAACAGGAGACAGGTAGCAGGAACAAGAATCGAACCAAGGAACAGCTCACAAGCGACGAGGAACCAGGGAGAACTGGAGACAGAAAGCAGTCCACGGCATAAGACAATGACAAGTCATGATGACAATAATCCAACTCTGACTGGAGGACAAAGCAGGTTTAAATAGGAGCGGGCTGATTGACACCAGGTGTGGCCAGGTGCCAATCAGCCGCAGCTGAGGGGAAACGGCGCTCAGGGAGAAAAGCAGGAACTGACCAAAACAAAAGCGCAGACAGGAAACAGACATACACAGAGGAAAAACTAAAACAAAACCAAACTGTCAGGGACAAGCCTGACAGAAGTAATAACAATGACACATTTAGGAATAAAAAAACAGCTGTGAACATACAAAAAAACCGACTATGTTGTAACATTCAATATTTTTTCTGTTACCTTTTTAGAAAATTGTTTCCTCTGGAGACCAGGACCAAGACGACGGGCTTGACTTCAACGAGTTCTCCAAGTACCTGATGGAACATGAGAAGAAGTTACAATTAACGTTCAAGAGCTTGGACAAAAACAACGACGGTACGGTAAATATTCTCGACGTTTTTAAGATGTATGCAGACAAAGTGTTGATGTTTTGCTTTTCTTCAAACAGGCCAAATAGACTTCATGGAAATCAAGCAGTCGCTTGCAGATCTTGGGATGGACATCAGCAAGGAAGAGGCTGAGAAGATACTTCAAAGGTAAAAGCAGGCCCTTTTCCACTGCAGGAACTTTTTAAATAGTTGTTTCCACCAAAGACCACACAGGTAGATTCAGTTCTTCATGAACTTTCCGGATGTCCTGACAGCTATGTGGGTCTTTCGGAAGGTTGCGGGAAACTTATTGGTTGTGTCGTCCAACGCTGATTGGTTGAACGCAGTTAGGGGCGTTCCTAAAACGTATCTTTCAAACAGTCCGGTCCAACAGAACAACCTTTCATGATGAATTACAGTAGGTGAGATATGAACAGCATTTATGAGGTGAGACTCTTTTAAGAGTTAGTGTCTAATTTGACAGGGAAATGAGTAGATATCCATCCATCTTCTTCCGCTTATCCGAGGTCGGGTCGCGGGGGCAACAGCCTAAGCAGGGAAGCCCAGACTTCCCTCTCCCCAGCCACTTCGTCTAGCTCTTCCCGGGGGATCCCGAGGCGTTCCCAGGCCAGCCGGGAGACATAGTCTTCCCAACGTGTCCTGGGTCTTCCCCGTGGCCTCCTACCGGTTGGACGTGCCCTAAACACCTCCCTAGGGAGGCGTTCGGGTGGCATCCTGACCAGATGCCCGAACCACCTCATCTGGCTCCTCTCGATGTGGAGGAGCAGCGGCTTTACGTTGAGTTCCTCCCGGATGGCAGAGCTTCTCACCCTATCTCTAAGGGAGAGACCCGCCACACGACGGAGGAAACTCATTTCGGCCGCTTGTACCCGTGATCTTATCCTTTCAGTCATGACCCAAAGCTCATGACCAAAGGTGAGGATGGGAATGTAGATCGACCGGTAAATTGAGAGCTTTGCCTTCCGGCTCAGCTCCTTCTTCACCACAACGGATCGATACAACGTCCGCATTACTGAAGACGCCGCACCGATCCGCCTGTCGATCACACCATCCACTCTTCCCTCACTCGTGAACAAGACTCCGAGGTACTTGAACTCCTCCACTTGGGGCAGGGTCTCCTCCCCAACCCGGAGACGGCATTCCACCCTTTTCCGGGCGAGAACCATGGACTCGGACTTGGAGGTGCTGATTCTCATTCCGGTCGCTTCACACTCGGCTGCGAACCGATCCAGTGAGAGCTGAAGATCCTGGCCAGATGAAGCCATCAGGACCACATCATCTGCAACCAAACCGGAACCCCTCAACGCCTTGACTGCGCCTAGAAATTCTGTCCATAAAAGTTAAGAACAGAATGGGTGACAAAGGACAGCCTTGGCGGAGTCCAACCCTCACTGGAAATGTGTCCGACTTACTGCCGGCAATGCGGACCAAGTTCTGACACTGATCATACAGGGAGTGGACTGCCACAATAAGACAGTCCGGTACCCCATACTCTCTGAGCACTCCCCACAGGACTTCCCGAGGGACACGGTCCAATGCCTTCTCCAAGTCCACAAAGCACATGTAGACTGGTTGGGCAAACTCCCATGCACCCTCAAGAACCTTCCCGAGAGTATAGAGCTGGTCCACAGTTCCACCACCAGGACAAAAACCACACTGTTCCTCCTGAATCCGAGGTTGGACTATCCGGCGTAGCCTCCTCTCCAGTACACCTGAATAAACCTTACCGGAGTAGATATATTTTAATGTATTTGGTTAAACAAAACTGTGTTTACATGAGCACACTGGTTTCACACTTCTCGCATTTTGTCAAAATAAATATCAAATACATTGGCCTAGGGCAGGAGTCGCCAACCCGCAGCACCGGAGCCGCATGCGGCTCTTTGATCACTCTAATGTGGCTCAGCTGCATAATTGCCGACCGCCCCGATAATCCCGAGAGATTTCCGGAGTTTAATTTCTCTCACAAAAATCACCCGGGGCCAACATACTTCGATTTTCACATAGTCGATAATATTGAGGGCGTGCCCTGATAGCAATGCCTTCACAGTCCTGGAAAACTTGTCGTCGCGCCCGCTTTTACACTTTTACTATCTGCGTGCCAGCAGGTCACATGTAGTATGCAGACTCTGTTGACACACGAACGTGACTGCAAGGCATACTTGGTCAACAGCCATACAGGTCACACTGATGGTTGTGATTTAAACAACTTTAACACTCTTACTAACATGCGCCACACACAGAGGAGGACTGTCGGCGCAACGCGTCGAAGACAGGACAGGCATTTATTTGTACTCCATGAACTCGGAGGTGCTTTTTCTTCTTTGTAATGAAAAAGGGAGGTTTTTGTGGTTGGTGCACTAATTGTAAGTGTAGATTGTGTTTTTTATGTTGATTTAATAAAAAATAAATAAATAAATAAAATATATATATATAATGTATGGATGCCATATGCCAAATCATCAAAGAAAACGGCCTATGGATCACGATTGAAGCCAACAAGCAAACCGTCAACTTCCTCGACGTCACTTTCAACCTGAGAAATAACAGCTACCAACCATTCACGAAACCCAACACAACACTCCAATACGTGCACCATGACAGCAACCACCCACCCACCACCACCAAAAGAATACCTACCGGAATTAATAAAAGGCTATCGATGCTGTCATCTAGCAAAGCTGAATTCGACCAAGCAACCCCCCCGTACCAGAAAGCACTTGATGAAAGCGGATACAACTTCACCCTCACCTATGAACCCACTCCAGTAAACCAACCAAAAAAGAGCAGAAAACGAAACAACATCATCTGGTACAATCCGCCATTCAGCAAAGACCTCTCAACCAACATCGGCCGCAAGTTCCTCACTCTGATCGACAAACACTTCCCCAAAGGCAACACCCTAAGAAAAATATTCAACAAGAACAACATTAAATTGAGCTACAGCTGTATAAATAACATACAACAAATCATTTCAAACCATAACAAAACAATCGCAAAAGGACTGCCTACCCCCAGACTAAACGACTCTGAAACCAATAAGGAATGTAACTGTCGCAAGAAACCTGATTGCCCTCTCAACGGAGGGTGCTTACAGACATCAGTCGTTTACCAAGCAAAGGTAATACGCAAGGACATTAACACATCCGACACGTACGTAGGATTAACCGAAGGAGCGTTCAAAACAAGATGGAATAATCACAAGGCCTCCTTTAGAAACCAGACTTTGCGGAATTCTACAGAACTCAGCAAACACATTTGGAACCTCAAAGACAATAATGTTGAATATTCAATAACATGGCAAATTCTTGCATCCAGCACACCTTACAACAGTGGTAATAAAAGATGCAACCTATGCTTAAAAGAGAAACTGTTTATTATATATCATCCAGATCTATCATCCCTCAACAAGCGCAGTGAAATCATTTCAACATGCCGCCACAGACGGAAACACCTCCTAGGTAACACATGAGCCAATCACCACGCCCCTACGCCTGCCTGTACCCACCCACTCTGTGCCCTATATAAACCATTGTATGTGAATGCTTCCATTAAAATCTCCTGATGATTGAGGGAACCCCTCATGAAACAGTTCTGTAGAGATGAAGTAGTCATGTGATTTTTCCCACACCTATATATATATATATATATATATATATATATATATATATATATATATATATATATATATATATATATATATATATATATATATATATGTGTATATATGTGTATATATATATGTGTATATATGTGTATATATATATGTGTATATATGTGTATATATATATGTGTATATATGTGTATATATATATATGTATATATATATGTGTGTATATATATATGTGTATATATGTATATATATATATATGTATATATGTATATATATATATATATGTATATATATATATATATATATGTATATGTATGTATGTATGTATGTATGTATGTATTTTCTTTTTTTTTTAAATAAAAAATTATTCCGCGGCCCGGTACCAATCGGGCCACGGCCCGGTGGTTGGGGACCACTGTGTTAGGGGCAGCAAAGCACTGTCTGTCTGTTATTTCATTGAACTCCATTGTGTTTAGGGATGAATAGTCTCTCCTATTACAATTGTACTATTTTTCAGCTATAGTTACATGAAGCATTAGTAATGTAGCAGCCTAGTTTTGAATAGCAGGGTCCCTGCTAACACATGTTGATAAAAATACAACAATTACATAATAAAAGTCAACTACAGGCTTCCCAAATCCAGTAATAAATTAAGCATGAGTTGACAAACAGTTTTAATGGAAACTGTTTAATGTTGCACTTTTTATATGCAAAAGAAAGTTTTTTTTTCATTTTATTTAATCAAAGTAACAACTTGAGGCAGTTTAATGTGGATTAGCGTGGGTAGAATTATTATAGTGTTCCCAATGTTAAAAGGATAAAGCCATTGTTTACAAATTTGGTAAATAAATAACCAAATATTTTGTTGTTTTCTTACTGTACCGAAAATGTACCGAACCGAAATTTTTGTGTACCGTTACACCCCTAGTGATGCGTCACATTGTATCGTGTGCATGTTCCAAATAAACTAAAACTGAACAGAAACTGAATATGTGAATGTTCAGATAAAAATATTAATGAAACAGGAGTAATGTGAAGTGAATTATATTTATATAGCGCTTTTCTCTAGTGACTCAAAGCGCTTTACATAGTGAAACCCAATATCTAAGTTACATTTAAACCAGTGTGGGTGGCACTGGGAGCAGGTGGGTAAAGTGTCTTGCCCAAGGACACAACGGCAGGGACTAGGATGACGGAAGCGGGAATCGAACCTGAAACCCTCAAGTTGCTGGCACGGCCGCTCTACCAACCGAGCTATGCCGCCCCACAACTGTAAATCAACTGTAAATCAGTTTTTTAAAAAAATACAGGACTGTGATGTGATGTTCGGATCAGGTTTTTATGCTGCCGATTCTGATACTGATCATCCATGAGTGAGATTGGCCGATACCAATACCGATCACGTGTATTTACACATTTATTATAGGTGAAGTTGTCAAGAAAGTTGCCCTTGGTGCCATTTCTCTTTTATTATTGTTTCCCGCGGGCCAAAGTTGGACA
Organism: Nerophis ophidion; assembly: GCF_033978795.1. Lineage (NCBI taxonomy): Eukaryota > Metazoa > Chordata > Actinopteri > Syngnathiformes > Syngnathidae > Nerophis > Nerophis ophidion. Next base: position 42,533,681 of record NC_084632.1, read on the forward strand.
ACTTAACCTTTTAATAGCGACCCAAACAAGTTTTGCATTGAATATTGAACAAGCAAGGCTTATATAACTTTATAGTGACATGCAAAATCGAGGTTTGTTGGTAAGGGGGTGTATGTTGTAGTGTCCCGGAAGAGTTAGTGCTGCGAGGGGATCTGGGTATTTGTTCTGCTGTGTTGATGTTGTGTTACAGTGCGGATGTTCTCCCGAAATGTGTTTGTCATTCTTGTTTGGTGTGGGTTCACAGTGTGGTGCATATTTGTTAGGGATGCACCAAAATGAAAATTTTTGACCGAAACCGAATAAAATTTGAGCGCTTGGCCAAAGGCCGCATACCAAATACCGAATAATAAATGCAGTTTTTCACAACTTTTTTATATTGCATAAATAGCCTAGAATAAATTTTTAGACATGTTTTTCCATCCATCCATCCATTTTCTACCGCTTATTCCCTTTCGGGGTCGCGGGGGGCGCTGGCGCCTATCTCAGCTACAATCGGGCTGAAGGCGGGGTACACCCTGGACAAGTCGTCACCTCATCGCAGGGCGACATGTTTTTCAAATAAAGTACATTTTTATTGAATATTGACTTTTTTTAATATTCCAGTAGCCTTTGTTTTTCAAAAAAAGCACAGTTTTTCATTTATATTAGGCCTTCAAACAAAACATGCATTCCAAAAAAAAAAAGTGCATTAAAGTGGATAAACCCACAACAAATTAAATATTGTCCTTTTGGCAAAAGTCTGCTTAGCCACAGTAGATATGCTAATAATGTAAACAGAAGGCTCAAGTAAATCTCAATAAGTGTGTGCTTGTAACCTCATACACTTATACAGGTACACAACACATCACAGGCCAGAACAGATTTGTCAATAACAGTACTTCAGCTTCAGAATAAAAAGAAGGAAACTAACTATGTATAAAACAATTTAAATTTAACACTGCACGTTGGTTGATTGCGTCACCGCGTCCAAAAATTGCGTCACCGCGTCACACGCCACTATTCGGCCTTGCTTTTAACTCATTCCACCGAAGGCCGAATGTGGCTTTTTTTTGCCATATTCGGCCGAATATATTCGGTTACCGATTAATCGGTGCATCCCTAATATTTGTAACAGTGTTAAAGTTGTTTATACGGCCACCCTCAGTGTGACATGTATGACTGTTGACCAAGTATGCCTTGCATTCACTTGTGTGTGTGTGTGTGTGTGTGTGTGTGTGTGTGTGTGTGTGTGTGTGTGTGTGTAAAATGCACAAATATTATGTGGGTTCACAGTGTGGCGCATATTTGTAACAGTGTTAAAGTTGTTTATAAGGCCACCCTCAGTGTGACCTGTACGACTGTTGACCAAGTATGCCTTGCATTCACTTGTGTGTGTGTGTGTGTGTGTGTGTGTGTGTGTGTGTGTGTGTGTGTAAAATGCACAAATATTATGTGGGTTCACAGTGTGGCGCATATTTGTAACAGTGTTAAAGTTGTTTATAAGGCCACCCTCAGTGTGACCTGTATGACTGTTGACCAAGTATGCCTTGCATTCACGTGTGTGTGTGTGTGTGTGTGTGTGTGTGTGTGTGTGTGTAAAATGCACAAATATTATGTGGGTTCACAGTGTGGCGCATATTTGTAACAGTGTTAAAGTTGTTTATAAGGCCACCCTCAGTGTGACCTGTATGACTGTTGACCAAGTATGCCTTGCATTCACTTTTGTGTGTGTGTAGAATCCGCATATATTACGTGACTGGGCCGGCACGCTGATTGTATGGCGGAAAAGCGGACATGACAACAGGTTGTAGAGTTTTTTTTTCCCCTTGGCCTCAGTCTGCACCCCCCTCTCCAAGGCCCAGGCTAAGACCGATTTTTTTTTATTTCATTTTAATCTTCTATTCCCCCCCCCCCCTTGTTTACCTGTATCTCATCTTTTTTTGTAAGGGGCGCTGGAAGCCGGCAGACCCGTCAGCGATCCTGTTCTGTCTCCCTGTAATGTTTGTCTGATCTTGAATGGGATTGTGCTGAAAATTGTAATTTTCCTGAAGGAACTCTCCTGACGGAATGAATAAAGTACTATCTAATCTAATCTAATCTAGAGGACGCTAAAAGGCACGCCGCCGATATTGTTGTACGAGTGGAAATTCGGGAGAATGGTTGTCCCGGTAGATTTTCAAGGGGGGGGGGCACTGAAATTCGGGAGTCTCCTGGGAAAATCGTGAGGGTTGGCAAGTATTAGAATTAGCGGTATAACACCGGCGGGCCAGCTCTAATGTTAATGTAATATTGTCTCAAGGGCCTAAATAAATTACATGGGGGCCAGAGTTTGACACCCATGCTGTAAGTGAAAGTACACAATCTTGTATTATTACTACTATTCTGCCAGTGTGCTCCCCAGCAGTGTCCAGTTACAAGACAGTGACTTGTGTCCTCAATGCCCCATGAATAGATGTTTATCATTTGAAAACATTAGTAGTCACTAATCAAGTTTCTGCCCTGCCGGTCTTTTTATACAGCATTGATAAAGATGGCACCATGACCGTGGACTGGAATGAGTGGAGGAAACATTTCCTGTTGAACACCGCCACCAACCTGCAGGAGATTGTCCGCTATTGGAAACACACCACGGTAAGAAGACTAGCACTCCTACCATGTTTACATGTCCTTTGGCAAGTTTCACTGCAATAAGGCGCTTTTGGTAGCCATCCACAAGGTTCTGCATGAATTTTTGACCACAAAATTGCTGCAGTTCAGTTAAATGTGTTGGTTTTCTAACATGGACTTGTTTCTTCAGCATTGTCCACACGTGTAAGTCAGGACTTTGGGAAGGCCATTCTAAAACCTTCATTCTAGCCTGATTTAGCCATTCCTTTACCACTTTTGAGGTGTGTTGGGGTCATTGTCCTGTTGGAACACCCAACTGCATTATGTATGCAGGAGGAGTAGTGACGGCACAGTTCCACAAGAGGGCGAAGTTGCACTATGATTTATTTATATATATATATATATTATATGTATATGCTTAGAGAGTATGGGGTATCGGACTGCCTTATTGTGGCGGTCCGCTCCCTGTACGATCAGTGCCAGAGCTTGGTCCGCATTACCGGCAGTAAGTCGAACACATTTCCAGTGAGGGTTGGACTCCGCCAACCCTCACCGATTCTGTTCATAACTTTTATGGACAGAGTTTCTAGGCGCAGTCAAGGCGTTGAGGGGTTCCGGTTTGGTGACCGCAGGATTAGGTCTCTGCTTTTTGCAGATGATGTGGTCCTGATGGCTTCATCTGACCGGGATCTTCAGCTCTCACTGGATCGGTTCGCAGCCGAGTGTGAAGCGGCCGGAATGAGAATCAGCACCTCCAAGTCCGAGTCCATGGTTCTCGCCCGGAAAAGGGTGGAATGCCATCTCCGGGTTGGGGAGGAGACCCTGCCCCAAGTGGAGGAGTTCAAGTACCTTGGAGTCTTGTTCACGAGTGAGGGAAGAGTGGATCGTGAGATCGACAGGTACAACGTCCGCATTACTGAAGACGCCGCACCGATCCGTTGTGGTGAAGAAGGAGCTGAGCCGGAAGGCAAAGCTCTCAATTTACCGGTCGATCTACGTTCCCATCCTCACCTATGGTCATGAGCTTTGGGTCATGACCGAAAGGATAAGATCACGGGTACAAGCGGCCCAAATGACTTTCCTCCCCCGGATGGCGGGTCTCTCCCTTAGAGATAGGGTGAGAAAACTGCCATCCGGGAGGAACTCAAAGTAAAGCCGCTGCTCCTCCACATGGAGAGGAGCCAGATGAGGTGGTTCGGGCATCTGGTCAGGATGCCACCCGAACGCCTCCCTAGGGAAGTGTTTAGGACACGTCCAACCGGTAGGAGGCCACGGGGAAGACCCAGGACACGTTGGGAAGACTATGTCTCCCGGCTGGCCTGGGAACGCCTCGGGATCCCCCGGGAAGAGCTAGACGAAGTGGCTGGGGAGAGGGAAGTCTGTGCTTCCCTGCTTAGGCTGTTGCCCCCGCGACCCGACCTCGGATAAGCGGAAGAAGATGGATGGATGGATGGATTATATGTATGTATGTATGTGGGTTCCCTCCGGGTACTCCAGGTTCCTCCCACCTCACCAATGTGAGTGTGAATGTTGTCTGTCTATCTGTGTTGGCCCTGCGATGAGGTGGCGACTTGTCCAGGGTGTACCCTGCCTTCCGCCCGATTGTAGCTGAGATAGGCGCCAGCGACCCCGAAAGGGAATAAGCGGTAGAAAATGGATGGATGGATTCTACAATGTTTGTGGTCTGTCTATCTGTGTTGGCCCTGCGATGAGGTGGCGACTTGTCCAGGGTGTACCCTGCCTTCCGCCCGATTGTAGCTGAGATAGGCGCCAGCGACCCCGAAAGGGAATAAGCGGTAGAAAATGGATGGATGGATTCTACAATGTTTGTGGTCTGTCTATCTGTGTTGGCCCTGCGATGAGGTGGCGACTTGTCCAGGGTGTACTCCGCCTTCCGCCCGATTGTAGCTGAGATAGGCGCCAGCGCCCCCCGCGACCCCAAAAGGGAATAAGCGGTAGAAAATGGATGGATGGGTTTGTGTCCTAAATTAAACATTTAATAAGTCTAAAAAGTTCATTATTACAGTAGTGTTGGCCACTAAAGGAGACCAAACCAATCAGAGCACACTGTTCAGTATGAATGGGAGACCAGGCTTTCTGCTCCGCCGCTCCCAGTCTTTGGAACGCTTTCCCTGACCACTTGAGGGCACCACAGACTGTGAATGCTTTTTAAAAAAAGGCTTAAAACCCCCCTTTTTTTTAAAAACAACTTTGTTTTTAGATTTATGCGTGCTAGTTTTAGCTATTAGGCTGTTCTAATTTTTATTATCTTTTTATTTGTTTAATACACCGTAGCACTTTGAGGTTGTTTGCTCAATGTAAAGTGTTTTTTTTTTACAAATATAATGTATTATTGTTATCATTAGTACCGTGGCCACTGATTGGCTCAGCCTCCGACAGGATTACTATCGGATTATTTGTTATTTCATCTCTGGAGGGCTGTCGTATTTTTGAAAAACATATTAAGAAGGCCATCAACAGGTTTTTATTATCGTGGTCATGACCAGAACTAATTTACGGTGATAAATGAGGGACGACTTCAGTATTATATTGCAAGTTATTTTGTTACTATTGGCTTATGCAACGGACAGTCAATATTTTTTTTTCGAAATTATAATTTATTTAAAAAAAAAGCATGATTTTGATGATAAAAACAATATTTCCCCATATATTCTGTTGCATGTCTGTTGTAGTCAATAGCTAAGTAATCTCTGACTTTCTCGGTGGCCAAGTCTTATATAAAAGTAAAGTGCTAAACCTGGCGGAGATGGGCTAATTTCAGTGTGACCCGAGGAGGGATTATGTCCTCAATGGGATTGGGATTGAAGAAGGGAAAGGAAGTAAAGGTGGAGAAGTTGACAGCATTTAAACAGCTAACTGTCCATGCCTGTGCAACATAGGGAAAACACTACTTCTCTCTTCTGGATGCTTTTTTTGAGGGATACAATGTAATTCTGGGACAGTCCATCACTGGATAAGTAGTGGATATTTAACTTTGGAGACGACCATGGCTCTGCTGCAGCCTCGGCAGCAGCAGCAGCAGCAACAGAAAAAACATATTTTCCTTGATTTTGAGGATGATGACGGGATCATTTATGAGGTGGAGATGGTAGGTTAATAAAACCTGACTTGGTGTAACCTGTCCGATGCATAATCAGGCTTGGAGTCCGTAGTCTACTAGATAACGGAATGAATTGTGTTGTCTGTATGATTTAGAACAGGGGTGTCAAACTCAAATACAGACTGGGCCAAAATTTTAAACAGTTGAACAAATGAACCTTTTAATAGGGACCCAAACAAGTTTTGCAGTAAATATTGAACAAGCAAGGCTTATATAACTTTAGTGACATGCAGAATCCAGTTTCAAATAGTAATTATACTAATTAAAAGAATATCAATGGCATATCAAATAAAATTTAAATAAACATTTTATGTCTTTTTTTTCTATTTGCAATCTTCTGAGGTAAATATCACATTTTTTCCACAGGCTAATAATAAATTTGAAAATAAAATAAAGAATGAATTACAAACAGTCAAGCCTTGAAGTAGCAAGAGAAAATGCATGAATAAAACGTTAATTATTGGTCAGTTTGCTGGAAGTTTCCCGGAAGAGTTAGTGCTGCAAGGGTTTCTGGGTATCTGTTCTGTTGTGTTACGGTGCGGATGTTCACCCGAAATGTGTTTGTCATTCTTGTTTGGTATGGGTTCACAGTGTGGCGCATATTTGTAACAGTGCTAAAGTTGTTTATACGGCCACCCTCAGTGTGACCTGTATGGCTGTTGACCAAGTATGCCTTGCATTAACTTGTGTGTGTGTGTGTGTGTGTTTCTTGTTTGGTGTGGGTTCACAGTGTGGCGCATATTTGTAACAGTGCTAAAGTTGTTTATACGGCCACCCTCAGTGTGACCTGTATGGCTGTTGACCAAGTATGCCTTGCATTAACTTGTGTGTGTGTGTGTGTGTGTGTGTGTGTGTGTGTGTGTGTGTGTGTGTGTGTGTGTGTGTGTGTGTGTGTGTGTGTGTGTAAAAGCCACAAATCGACCTGAAAGCGGTGACATCGTCATGACATCTTGCAAGGTTGCATCATACATTTGGAGAGGATTCCTTCCTACCTCAATAAATCTCTGTGACGTTCATCCTCCCACGCAAACTGTCGGCTCTTCGTCAACTCGAAGAACTCCTGGCGCCTCCTGTCAGAGCAACAAAATATGACATGAGCACAATCCTGATCCGGCGACGGCAAATGTGAATAGGTCATCATTTTTAAATTTGGCAAATGTATTAAAAATAATAAGACACATGGCAATCAGAACCATGGACTCGGGTCCATGGTTCTCGCCCGGAAAAGGGTGGAGTGCCATCTCCGGGCTGATCCGCCTCCGCTTGGGATGGTTTCCTGGTGGCGGGACTCTCGCGACTGTGTTGGATCCATTACGGATTGATCTTTCACAGTATCATGTTAGACCCGCTCGACATCCATTGCTTTCCTCCTCTCTAAGGTTCTCATAGTCATCATTGTCACCGACGTCCCACTGGGTGTGAGTTTTCCTTGCCCTTATGTGTGCCTACCGAGGATGTCGTAGTGGTTTGTGCAGCCCTTTGAGACACTAGTGATTTAGGGCTATATAAGTAAACATTGATTGATTGAAATACTATGTGACACGTTGTTAGTATGGAGGAAAAGCGGACGTGACGACAGGTTGTAGAGAACACTAAAGGCAGTGCCTTAAGTGCACGCCCCCAATATAGTTGTCCAGGTAGAAATCGGTAGAAATTCGGGAGAATGGTTGCCCCGGGAGATTTTCAGGAGGAGCACTGAACTTCGGGAGTCTATCGGGAAAATTAGGAGGGTTGGCAAGTATGAATATTAGCGGTGTTACAGCGGCGGGCCAGCTCTAATGCTAAATTGATATTGCCTCAAGGGCCAAATGAAATTACACGGCGGGCCAGTTTTGGCCCGCGGGCCAGAGTTTGACACCCATGATTTAGAACATTGTAATTGGAAGAATGAAAGGGTGAAAACCACATATTTTTCCTGGTACTGTATATACAGTAGCTTACTTCTGTGGTTGATTTCACATTGTTTTTCATACTAAAATGCCTAATTTTTGGGAAAATGTGTTCTTGTATCTCTGGTTTTAAGGTTGCCAGTGCAAGGAAACAACTTAAGAGACCATACAGTTGTAGATTGTAAAAAGGACATTTTGCTAAGTTTAATTTTTTATTTTACACTTGGCTTCTGTGGTTGATTTCATATTGTGTTTTTATACTAAAATGCCTCATAATTTTTCAGAAAACGTGTTCTTGTACCTCTGGTTTTAAGGTAGCTGGTGTAAGAAAATGACTTAAGAGACCATTAGATTATATAAACCACATTGTCTAGTAGATTGTAAAAAGGACGTCTTTCCAAGTTTCATCATTTATTTTACACTTTGCTTCTGTGGTTGATTTCACATTGTTTTTCATATTAAAATGTCTCATAATTATTCGGAAAATGTGTTCTTGTACCTCCTGGTTTTAAGGTCGCCAGTGCAAGGAAACAACTTAAGAGACCATACAGTTATATAAACCACATTGTCTAGTAGATTGTAAAAAGGACATTTCGCTAAGTTCCACCATTTATTTTACACTTGGCTTCTGTGTTTGATTTCACATTGTATTTTATACTAAAATGCCTCATAATTTTTCAGAAAACGTGTTCTTGTACCTCTGGTTTTAAGGTAGCTGGTGCAAGAAAACGACTTAAAAGACCATTTAGATTATATAAACCACATTGTCTAGTAGATTGTAAAAAGGACATCACGCTAAGTTCCACCATTTATTTTACACGTAGCTTTTGTGGTTGATTTCACAATGTTTTTCATATTAAAATGCCTCATAATTTTTCGGAAAACGTGTATCTTTGATTTTAAGGTAGCCAGTGCAAGGAAACAACTTAAGAGACCATACAGTTATATAAACCACATTGTCTAGTAGATTATAAAAAAGACATTTTGCTAAGATACATTATTTATTTCACACGTAGCTTCTGTGGTTGATTTCATATTGTGTTTTTATACTAAAATGCCTCATAATTTTTCAGAAAACATGTCGTTGTACCTCTGGTTTTAGGGTCGCTGGTGCAAGAAAACTTCTTCAGAGACCATTAGGTTATTGTAAAAAGGACGTCTTGCTAAGTTTCATCATTTATTTTACACCTGGCTTCTGTGTTTGATTGCACTTTGTATTTTATACTAAAATGCCTGATAATTTTTCGGAAAACGTGTTCTTGTACCTCTGGTTTTAAGGTAGCTGGTGCAAGAAAATGACTTAAAAGACCATTTAGGTTATTAAAAAAACACATTGTCTAGTAGATTGTAAAAAGGACGTCTTGCTAAGTTTCATCATTTATTTTACACGTAGCTTCTGTGTTTGATTTCACATTGTTTTTCATATTAAAATGTCTCATAATTATTCGGAAAATGTGTTCTTGTACCTCCTAGTTTTAAGGTTGCCAGTGCAAGGAAACAACTTAAGAGACCATACAGTTATATAAACCACATTGTCTAGTAGATTATAAAAAGGACATCTTTCTAAGTTTCATCATTTATTTTACACATAGCTTCTGTGGTTGATTTCACATTGTTTTTCATATTAAAATGCCTAATTTTTGGGAAAATGTGTTCTTGTATCTCTGGTTTTAAGGTTGCCAGTGCAAGGAAACAACTTAAGAGACCATACAGTTGTAGATTGTAAAAAGGACATTTTGCTAAGTTTAATTTTTTATTTTACACTTGGCTTCTGTGGTTGATTTCATGTTGTGTTTTTCTACTAAAATTCCTCATAATTTTTCAGAAAACGTGTTGTACCTCTGGTTTTAAGGTAGCTGGTGCAAGAAAACGACTTAAAAGACCATTTAGGTTATAAAAAAACCACATTGTCTAGTAGATTGTAAAAAGGACGTCTTGCTAAGTTTCATCATTTATTTTACACGTAGCTTCTGTGTTTGATTTCACATTGTTTTTCATATTAAAATGTCTCATCATTATTCGGAAAATGTGTTCTTGTACCTCCTGGTTTTAAGGTTGCCAGTGCAAGGAAACAACTTAAGAGACCATTTAGGTTATATAAACCACATTGTCTAGTAGATTATAAAAAGGACATTTTGCTAAGTTACATTATTTATTTTACACCTGGCTTCTTTGTTTGATTTCACATTGTATTTTACACTAAAATACCTCATAATTTTTCGGAAAACGTGTTCTTGTACCTCTGGTTTTAAGGTAGCTGGTGCAAGAAAATGACTTAAAAAACCATTTAGGTTATAAAAAAAACCACATTGTCTAGTAGATTGTAAAAAGGACATCTCGCTAAGTTTCATCATATATTTTACACGTAGCTTTTGTGGTTGATTTTATATTGTTTTTCGTATTGAAATGCCTCATTTTTCGGAAAACGTGTTCTTGTATCTCTGATTTTAAGGTTGCCGGTGCAAGAAAATGACTTAAGAGACCATACTGTTATATACACACATTGTCTAGTAGATTATAAAAAGGACATTTCGCTAAGTTACATTATTTATTTCACACGTAGCTTCTGTGGTTGAATTCATGTTGTGTTTTTCTACTAAAATGCCTCATAATTTTTCAGAAAACGTGTCGTTGTACCTCTGGTTTTAGGGTCGCTGGTGCAAGAAAACTTCTTCAGAGACCATTAGGTTATTGTAAAAATGACATCTTGCTAAGTTTCATCATTTATTTTACACCTGGCTTCTTTGTTTGATTTCACATTGTATTTTATACTAAAATGCCGGATAATTTTTCAGAAAACGTGTTCTTGTACCTCTGGTTTTAAGGTAGCTGGTGCAAGAAAATGTCTTAAATAACCATTTAGGTTCTTAAAAAAAACACATTGTCTAGTAGATTGTAAAAAGGACGTCTTGCTAAGTTTCATCATTTATTTTACACGTAGCTTCTGTGTTTGATTTCACATTGTTTTTCATATTAAAATGTCTCATAATTATTTGGAAAATGTGTTCTTGTACCTCCTGGTTTTAAGGTTGCCAGTGCAAGGAAACAACTTAAGAGACCATACAGTTATATAAACCACATTGTCTTGTAGAATTTAAAAAGGACATTTTGCTAAGTTACATTATTTATTTTACACGTAGCTTCTTTGTTTGATTTCACATTGTATTTTATACTAAAATGCCTCATAATTTTTCGGAAAACGTGTTCTTGTACCTCTGGTTTTAAGGTAGCTGGTGCAAGAAAATGACTTTAAAAACCATTTAGGTTATAAAAAAAAACACATTGCCTAGTAGATTGTAAAAAGGACATCACGCTAAGTTTCATCATTTATTTTACACGTAGCTTTTGTGGTTGATTTCATATTGTTTTTCGTATTGAAATGCCTCATTTTTCGGAAAACGTGTTCTTGTATCTCTGATTTTAAGGTAGCCGGTGCAAGGAAACAACTTAAGAGACCATACAGTTATATAAACCACATTGTCTAGTAGATTGTAAAAAGGACATTTTGCTAAGTTACATTATTTATTTCACACGTAGCTTCTGTGGTTGATTTCATATTGTGTTTTTATACTAAAATGCCTCATAATTTTTCAGAAAACGTGTCGTTGTACCTCTGGTTTTAGGGTCGCTGGTGCAAGAAAACTTCTTCAGAGACAATTAGGTTATTGTAAAAAGGACATATTTCTAAGTTTCATCATTTATTTTACACTTGGCTTCTGTGTTTGATTTCACATTGTTTTTCATATTAAAATGTCTCATAATTATTCGGAAAATGTGTTCTTGTACCTCCTGGTTTTAAGGTTGCCAGTGCAAGGAAACAACTTAAGAGACCATACAGTTATATAAACCACATTGTCTAGTAGATTATAAAAAGGACATTTTGCTAAGTTACATTATTTATTTTACACCTGGCTTCTTTGTTTGATTTCACATTGTATTTTATACTAAAATGCCTGATAATTTTTCAGAAAACGTGTTCTTGTACCTCTGGTTTTAAGGTAGCTGGTGCAAGAAAACGACTTAAAAGACCATTTAGGTTATAAAAAAACACATTGTCTAGTAGATTGTAAAAAGGACGTCTTTCTAAGTTTCATCATATATTTTACACGTAGTTTCTGTGGTTGATTTCACATTGTTTTTCATATTAAAATGTCTCATCATTATTCGGAAAATGTGTTCTTGTACCTCCTGGTTTTAAGGTTGCCAGTGCAAGGAAACAACTTAAGAGACCATACAGTTATATAAACCACATTGTCTAGTAGATTATAAAAAGGACATTTCGCTAAGTTACATTATTTATTTTACACCTGGCTTCTTTGTTTGATTTCACATTGTATTTTATACTAAAATGCCTGATAATTTTTCAGAAAACGTGTTGTACCTCTGGTTTTAAGGTAGCTGGTGCAAGAAAACGACTTAAAAGACCATTTAGGTTATATAAATCACATTGTCTAGTAGATTGTAAAAAGGACGTCTTTCTAAGTTTCATCATTTATTTTACACATAGCTTCTTTGTTTGATTTCAGATTGTATTTTATACTAAAATGCCTGATAATTTTTCAGAAAACGTGTTCTTGTACCTCTGGTTTTAAGGTAGCTGGTGCAAGAAAACGACTTAAAAGACCATTTAGGTTATAAAAAAACACATTGTCTAGTAGATTGTAAAAATGACATCACGCTAAGTTTCATCATATATTTTACACGTAGCTTTTGTGGTTGATTTCATATTGTTTTTCATATTAAAATGTCTCATAATTATTCGGAAAATGTGTTCTTGTACCTCCTGGTTTTAAGGTTGCCAGTGCAAGGAAACAACTTAAGAGACCATACAGTTATATAAACCACATTGTCTAGTAGATTATAAAAAGGACATTTCGCTAAGTTACATTATTTATTTTACACCTGGCTTCTGTGTTTGATTTCACATTGTATTTTATACTAAAATGCCTGATAATTTTTCAGAAAACGTGTTCTTGTACCTCTGGTTTTAAGGTCGCTGGTGCAAGAAAATGACTTAAAAGACCATTTAGGTTACAAAAAAAACACATTGTCTAGTAGATTGTAAAAAGGACGTCTTTCTAAGTTTCATCATTTATTTTACACGTAGCTTCTGTGTTTGATTTCACATTGTTTTTCATATTAAAATGTCTCATAATTATTCGGAAAATGTGTTCTTGTACCTCCTGGTTTTAAGGTTGCCAGTGCAAGGAAACAACTTAAGAGACCATACAGTTATATAAACCACATTGTCTAGTAGATTATAAAAAGGACATTTCGCTAAGTTACACTATTTATTTCACACGTAGTTTCTGTGGTTGATTTCATATTGTGTTTTTATACTAAAATGCTTCATAATTTTTCAGAAAACGTGTCGTTGTACCTCTGGTTTTAGGGTCGCTAGTGCAAGAAAACGTCTTCAGAGACCATTAGATTATTGTAAAAAGGACGTCTTGCTAAGTTTCATCATTTATTTTACATGTAGCTTTTGTGTTTGATTTCACATTGTTTTTCATATTAAATTGCCTCATAATTTTTCAGAAAACTTGTTCTTGTATCTTTGATTTTAAGGTAGCCGGTGCAAGGAAACAACTTAAGAGACCATACAGTTATATAAACCACATTGTCTAGTAGATTATAAAAAGGACATTTCGCTAAATTACATTATTTATTTTACACCTGGCTTCTTTGTTTGATTTCACATTGTATTTTATACTAAAATACCTGATAATTTTTCAGAAAACGTGTTCTTGTTCCTCTGGTTTTAAGGTAGCTTGTGCAAGAAAACGACTTAAAAGACCATTTAGGTTATATAAACCACATTGTCTAGTAGATTGTAAAAAGGACGTCTTGCTAAGTTTCATCATTTATTTTACACGTAGCTTTTGTGTTTGATTTCACAATGTTTTTCATATTAAAATGCCTCATAATTTTTCGGAAAACGTGTTCTTGTACCTCCTGGTTTTAAGGTTGCCAGTGCAAGGAAACAACTTAAGAGACCATACAGTTATATAAACCACATTGTCTAGTAGATTGTAAAAAGGACGTCTTGCTAAGTTTCATCATTTATTTTACACGTAGCTTTTGTGTTTGATTTCACAATGTTTTTCATATTAAAATGCCTCATAATTTTTCGGAAAACGTGTTCTTGTACCTCCTGGTTTTAAGGTTGCCAGTGCAAGGAAACAACTTAAGAGACCATACAGTTATATAAACCACATTGTCTAGTAGATTGTAAAAAGGACATTTTGCTAAGTTACATTATTTATTTTACACGTAGTTTCTGTGTTTGAATTCATATTGTATTTTATACTAAATAATTTTTCGGAAAACGTGTTGTACCTCTGGTTTAAAGGTAGCTGGTGCAAGAAAATGACTTAAGAGACCATTAGATTATATAAACCTCATTGTCTAGTACAGTGTTCTCAAATGGGGGTATGCGTACCCCTGGGGGTACTTGAAGGTATGCCAGATTTTTAAAACATATTCTAAAAATAGCAACAATTCAAAAATCCTTTATAAATATATTTATTGAATAATACTTCAATTAAGTATGAATGTAAGTTCATAAACTGTGAAAAGAAATGCAACAATGCAATATTAGTGTTGACAGCTAGATTTTTTGTGGACATGTTCCATAAATATTGATGTTAAATATTTATTTTTTTGTGAAGAAATGTTTAGAAGTAAGTTGATGAATCCAGATGGATCTCTATTACAATCCCCAAAGAGGGCACTTTAAGTTGATGATTACTTCTATGTGAGAAATATTTATTTATAATTCGTCATCATTATTGTATTTGTATTCCTTTCATGAATATGCATATAAACAAGCCACATACAGTTGACACTTTCATTGTTTTTTTGTTTCTTATACATTTCCACAATCAGAAAGGAGCAGATGGAAGAATACTAGTCTTATATTTATCTTCCGCCTTTTTAACACAAATTATTTTAGATGACTTTAAAACTGTTCCCTCCACCAACACCCGAACTCCAAAATACTTTTTAATTTTCCTTTAAGCATTTTCACAATGACACGTCCAATCTAAATCAAAATTCAGTTTGATATAATTCCAGTTTTCTCGTGTCGTAACCCTTTTTAAATTCAAAGATATTCTTACTTGAATCACTTGTTTATTTTTCAACAAGTTTTTAGTTATTTTTATATCTTTTTTTCCAAATAGTTCAAAAAAAGACCACTACAAATGAGCAATATTTTTGGACTCTTATACAATTTAATAAATCAGAAACTGATGACATAGTGCTGTATTTTACTTCTTTATCTCTTTTTTTCAACCCAAAATTCTTTGCTCTGATTAGGGGGTACTTGAGTTAAAAAAATGTTCACTGAAAAAAGGTTGAGAACCACAGGTCTAGTAGATTGTAAAAAGGACATCTCGCTAAGTTTCATCATTTATTTTACATCTGGCTGCTGTGGTTGAATTCAAATTGTGTTTTTGTATTAAAATGCCTAATTTTTCGGAAAACGTGTTCTTGAATCTCAGATTTTAAGGTGGCCGATGCAAGAAAATGACTTAAGAGACCATAACGTTATATAAACCACATTGTCTAATAGATTGTAAAAATGACTTCTCGCTTCTACTGAGCTAGCAGTAGAAGTACAACAGTGCCCGGGTCCCAACTTTGAACAGCTAGCGGATCATCTGCGGTCACCTAATAACCTCTCCACGTAGGAGAGGGGGGCAGAGCAGGAAAGAGACGGCAGATCAACTGGTGTAAAAGTGGAGTCTATTTAAAGGGTAGTCTATCCAAATGAGTTTTAAAGGGGAACATTATCACCATTTCAAAAGGGTTAAAAATAATAAAAATCAGTTCCCAGTGGCTTGTTGTATTTTTTGAAGTTTTTTTCAAAATTTTACCGGTCTCGGAATATCCCTAAATAAAGCTTTAAAGTGCCTTATTTTCGGCTCTCTGCGAAGACACTGGCCATTTCCCTGTGACGTCACACAGTGCTGCCAATGTAAACAAACAATGGGAATACCACAGCAAGATATAGCGACATTAGCTCGGATTCAAACTCGGATTTCAGCGACTTAAGCGATTCAACAGATTACGCATGTATTGAAACAGATGGTTGGAGTATGAAAGTATTGAAGAAGAAACTGAAGCTATTGACGCTATTCATAGCCATAGCATGGCCGAATGGCTGCGTTAGCATCGCCGGTAAAATGTGCGGACCAAACGATCGGGACTTTCGCATCTTTTGACACTGGAGCAACTTAAATCCGTCGATTGGTAAGTGTTTGTTTCGCATTAAATGTGGGTGGAAGGAAACGTAATATAGTTGCAAATGCATCTACAGGTTATCCATACATCTCTGTGCCATGTCTGTCTTAACATCACCGGTAAATAGCATGTTAGCATCGATTAGCTGGCAGTCAACATCAACAAAACTCACCTTTGTGATTTCGTTGACTATCGTTGCAAATGCATCTGCAGGTTATCCATACATCTCTGTGCCATGTCTGTCTTAACATCACCGGTAAATAGCATGTTAGCATCGATTAGCTGGCAGTCAACATCAACAAAACTCACCTTTTTGATTTCGTTGACTATCGTTGCAAATGCATCTGCAGGTTATCCATACATCTCTGTGCCATGTCTGTCTTAACATCACCGGTAAATAGCATGTTAGCTTCGATTAGCTGGCAGTCAACATTAACAAAACTCACCTTTGTGATTTCGTTGACTATCGTTGCAAATGCATCTGCAGGTTATCCATACATCTCTGTGCTATGTCTGTCTTAACATCACCGGTAAATAGCACGTTAGCATCGATTAGCTGGCAGTCAACATCAACAAAACTCACCTTTGTGATTTCGTTGACTATCGTTGCAAATGCATCTGCAGGTTATCCATACATCTCTGTGCCATGTCTGTCTTAACATCACCGGTAAATAGCATGTTAGCTTCGATTAGCTGGCAGTCAACATTAACAAAACTCACCTTTGTGATTTCGTTGACTATCGTTGCAAATGCATCTGCAGGTTATCCATACATCTCTGTGCTATGTCTGTCTTAACATCACCGGTAAATAGCATGTTAGCTTCGATTAGCTGGCAGTCAACATTAACAAAACTCACCTTTGTGATTTCGTTGACTATCGTTGCAAATGCATCTGCAGGTTATCCATACATCTCTGTGCTATGTCTGTCTTAACATCACCGGTAAATAGCACGTTAGCATCGATTAGCTGGCAGTCAACATCAACAAAACTCACCTTTGTGATTTCGTTGACTATCGTTGCAAATGCATCTGCAGGTTATCCATACATCTCTGTGCCATGTCTGTCTTAACATCACCGGTAAATAGCATGTTAGCTTCGATTAGCTGGCAGTCAACATTAACAAAACTCACCTTTGTGATTTCGTTGACTATCGTTGCAAATGCATCTGCAGGTTATCCATACATCTCTGTGCTATGTCTGTCTTAACATCACCGGTAAATAGCACGTTAGCATCGATTAGCTGGCAGTCAACATCAACAAAACTCACCTTTGTGATTTCGTTGACTATCGTTACAAATGCATCTGCAGGTTATCCATACATCTCTGTGCCATGTCTGCTTCAGCACCGCCGGTCAAATGTGGAGACACTCCGGCACATTCAATGGGGGTCTGGCGGCAGACACTTTGGCATCTTGGGGCCAGTGGTGCAACTTGAATCCCTCCCTGTTAGTGTTGTTACACCCTCCGACAACACACCCACCAGGCATGATGTCTCCAAGGTTCCAAAAAATAGTAAAAACGGAAAATAACAGAGCTGAGACCCGGTGTTTGTAATGTGTTGAAAATGAAAATGGTGGGTGTGTTACCTCGGAGACGTCACGTTCTGACGTCATCGCCTCCAGCGCGATAAACAGAAAGGCGTTTAATTCGCCGAAATTCACCCATTTAGAGTTCGGAAATCGGTTAAAAAAATAGACGGTCTTTTTTCTGCAGCATCAAGGTATATATTGACACTTACATAGGTCTGCTGATAATGTTCCCCTTTAAGATGGGACTTAAATGCTTCTACTATTTATGAAGGCTTCATGCTGCAGAACAGGGGTGACAAAATAAAAAAGTATCGTTATTTTTGTTTTGCTAGCAACGTTAGCGTTGAGAAATGAATGTCTGCATTAATGAATCACCCCCCCCCCACATATTTGTAGGTGCTGGACATCGGAGACAGCCTCACCATCCCAGATGAGTTCACAGACGAGGAGAAGACCACAGGTGTGTGGTGGAGGCAGCTGTCGGCGGGGGCCATGGCAGGTGCGGTGTCTCGCACGGGGACCGCCCCCCTGGACAGAATGAAGGTCTTCATGCAGGTACGTCACTTGGGGTTTTTTCCCCACGCTCACCTTAACCTCCTTTTCGACACCCTGAGTAACCGCAGTGTCTTCTAACCCCGCAGGTCCACGCCTCCA
This sequence comes from Nerophis ophidion, assembly GCF_033978795.1. Lineage (NCBI taxonomy): Eukaryota > Metazoa > Chordata > Actinopteri > Syngnathiformes > Syngnathidae > Nerophis > Nerophis ophidion. Next base: position 42,551,708 of record NC_084632.1, read on the forward strand.
AGAGCAACAAAATCAGCCTGGTCAGTGGTTTCAAGCAGATGGTGAAAGAAGGAGGCGTCGCGTCTTTATGGCGAGGAAATGGTACCAACGTCCTCAAGATTGCCCCGGAGACCGCCATTAAATTCATGGCTTATGAGAAGGTGCCTGGTGCGGTTATCCGTGCACTTTTAAACTCATGTTGAAGATTTGTGTTTATTATTGTCACCTGGCCAGTACAAGACGTTGCTGTCCAGTGAACCGGGGAAGATCAAGACCCACGAAAGGTTCCTTGCAGGATCGCTGGCCGGAGCAACAGCACAAACAGCCATCTACCCCATGGAGGTACACTTCCCACCTAACACACCTTAAAGGCCTACTGAAAGCTAGCTCCATCCTATCTTGCCGATTGTATTGTACCATATGTCCCGGCAAGAAATCTGCCTTCAAAAGACTCCGGCTTATTAGTGATTCCTAGAGCCCAAAAAAAGTCTGCGGGCTATAGAGCGTTTTCCGTTCGGGCTCCAGTACTCTGGAATGCCCTCCCGGTAACAGTTCGAGATGCTACCTCAGTAGAAGCATTTAAGTCTCACCTTAAAACTCATCTGTATACTCTAGCCTTTAAATAGACCTCCTTTTTAGACCAGTTGATCTGCCGCTTCTTTTCTTTCTCCTATGTCCCCCCCTCCCTTGTGGAGGGGGTCCGGTCCGATGACCATGGATGAAGTAGCCTTTAAATAGACCTCCTTTTTAGACCAGTTGATCTGCCGCTTCTTTTCTTTCTCCTATGTCCCCTCCCTCCCTTGTGGAGGGGGTCCGGTCCGATGACCATGGATGAAGTACTGGCTGTCCAGAGTCGAGACCCAGGATGGACCGCTCGTCGGGACCCAGGATGGACCGCTCGCCTGTATCGGTTGGGGACATCTCTACGCTGCTGATCCGCTTGAGATGGTTTCCTGTGGACGGGACTCTCGCTGCTGTCTTGGAGCCACTATGGATTGAACTTTCACAGTATCATGTTAGACCCGCTCGACATCCATTGCTTTCGGTCCCCTAGCGGGGGCGGGGGGTTGCCCACATCTGAGGTCCTCTCCAAGGTTTCTCATAGTCAGCATTGTCACTGGCGTCCCACTGGATGTGAATTCTCCCTGCCCACTGGGTGTGAGTTTTCCTTGCCCTTTTGTGGGTTCTTCCGAGGATGCTGTAGTCGTAATGATTTGTGCAGACCTTTGAGACATTTGTGATTTGGGGCTATATAAATAAACATTGATTGATTGAAAGCCACTACTAGCGACCACGCAGTCTGATAGTTTAAATATCAATGATGAAAAGGGTGGAATGCCATATCCGGGTTGGGGAGGAGACCCTGCCCCAAGTGGAGGAGTTCAAGTGCCTAGGAGTCTTGTTCACGAGTGAGGGAAGAGTGGATGGTGAGATCGACAGGCGGATCGGTGCGGCGTCTTCAGTAATGCGGACGTTGTATCGATCCGTTGTGGTGAAGAAGGAGCTGAGCCGGAAGGCAAAGCTCTCAATTTACCGGTCGATCTACGTTCCCATCCTCACCTATGGTCATGAGCTTTGGGTCATGACCGAAAGGACAAGATCACGGGTACAAGCGGCCCAAATGAGTTTCCAGGTCTCTCCCTTAGAGATAGGGTGAGAAGCTCTGCCATCCGGGAGGAACTCAAAGTAAAGCCGCTGCTCCTCCACATGGAGAGGAGCCAGATGAGGTGGTTCGGGCATCTGGTCAGGATGCCACCCGAACGCCTCCCTAGGGATGTGTTTAGGGCACGTCCAGCTGGTAAGAGGCCACGGGGAAGACCCAGGACACGTTGGGAAGACTATGTCTCCCGGCTGGCCTGGGAACGCCTCGGGATCCCCCGGGAAGAGCTAGACGAAGTGGCTGGGGAGAGGGAAGTCTGGGTTTCCCTGCTTAGGCTGTTGCCCCCGCGACCCGACCTCGGATAAGCGGAAGATGATGGATGGATGGATGGATGGATGAAATATTAACATTACAACACATGCCAATACGGCCGCTTTAGTTTACTAAAATGCAGTTTTAAATTTCGCGCTGAAGTATCATGCTAAAACGTCGCGGTATGATGACGTCACGCATTGTAGAGGACATTTTGTTCCAGCACCGTTCACAGCTATAAATTGTCTCTTTTCATCGCATAATTCCACATTATTCTGGACCTTTTGCAATTTGTTCCATTAATAATGAAGACGTCAAAGAATCAATGTTTACTTATATAGCCCTAAATCACTAGTGTCTCAAAGGGCTGCACAAACCACTACGACATCCTCGGTAGGCCCACATAAGGGCAAGGAAAAACTCACACCCAGTGGGACGTCGGTGACAATGATGACTATGAGAACCTTGGAGAGGAGGAAAGCAATGGATGTCGAGCGGGTCTAACATGATACTGTGAAAGTTCAATCCATAATGGATCCAACACAGCCGCGAGAGTCCAGTCCAAAGCGGATCCAACACAGCAGCGAGAGTCCCGTTCACAGCGGAGCCAGCAGGAAACCATCCCAAGCGGAGGCGGATCAGCAGCGCAGAGATGTCCCCAGCCGATACACAGGCGAGCAGTACATGGCCACCGGATCGGACCGGACCCCCTCCACAAGGGAGGGGGGGACATAGGAGAAAAAGAAAAGAAACGGCAGATCAACTGGTCTAAAAAGGAGGTCTATTTAAAGGCTAGAGTATACAAATGAGTTTTAAGGTGAGACTTAAATGCTTCTACTGAGGTAGCATCTCCAACTGTTACCGGGAGGGCATTCCAGAGTACTGGAGCCCGAACGGAAAACGCTCTATAGCCCGCAGACTTTTTTTGGGCTTTGGGAATCACTAATAAGCCGGAGTCCTTTGAACGCAGATTTCTTGCCGGGACATATGGTACAATACAATCGGCAAGATAGGATGGAGCTAGACCGTGTAGTATTTTATACGTAAGTAGTAAAACCTTAAAGTCACATCTTAAGTGCACAGGAAGCCAGTGCAGGTGAGGCAGTACAGGTATATATGTATGTATATATGTATATAAAGGTATATACAGTATAGGTATATATGTATGTATGTATATAAAGGTATATACAGTATAGGTATATATGTATGTATGTATATAAAGGTATATACAGTATGGGTATATATGTATGTATATATGTATATAAAGGTATATACAGTATAGGTATATATGTATGTATATATGTATATAAAGGTATATACAGTACAGGAGTAATGTGATCAAACTTTCTTGTTCTTGTCAAAAGTCTAGCAGCCGCATTTTGTACCAACTGAAAAGAAGAAAGCTGTAGGCGGGAAGCGGTGTACTGCGGCCGCCTTTAGCAACACAAACACAGCCGGTGTTTCATTGTTTACATTCCCGGAAGATGACGGTGAAGCTTTACTATGGAACAGAGCGGTCAAGCGAACACGGTTCCCTACCACATGTCAACCGGCAGGTTTCGGTGAGAGAATATGGGAATAAGTCGGCTCTTACCGTAGTGAAGTGAAGTGAATTATATTTATATAGCGCTTTACATTGTGAAACCCAATATCTAAGTTACATTTAAAAATCCTAAAATCATTTCTAAGGTTGTATTTTTTCTCTAAAATTGTCTTTCTGAAAGTAAAAAAAATAAATGAATTTATTTAAACAAGTGAAGACCAAGTCTTTCAAATATCTTCTTGGATTTTCCAATTCTATTTGAGTTTGGTCTCTCTTAGAAATAAAAATGTCAATCAAAGCGAAAACAGCTTGCTAGTAAATTAAAAAAAATTTGAGGCAGCTCACTGGTAAGTGCTGCTATTTGAGCTATTTTTAGAACAAGCCAGTGGGCGACTCATCTGGTCCTTACGGGCACCGTGTTGGTGACCCCTGTGTCATGCATGGTATTATTGTGTATTGTTTTGTTGCATTAATTAATATAAAAAACCACTTCATAAATGCTATTATAATAACAATAATATTTCATTTCTGAATTCCTCGCTGGTGCTCGAGTGTCCTTATGTGAGAGCAACTGATGCTGGAGGAGTGGAGCTTCTTCCTTCTAACAAACATCTTTGCTGCTTCAGGTGATGAAGACCAGGTTGACCCTGAGGAAGACGGGCCAGTACTCAGGAATGTTGGACTGTGCCAAGAAAATCCTGAAGAAGGAAGGCGTGAAGGCCTTCTACAAGGGTTATGTTCCCAACATTCTGGGCATCATTCCATATGCTGGCATAGATCTGGCGGTCTATGAGGTGTGCCAGCACGCACCCATCATCACATGACTCTTTTATATACCCTCACTTCTCTCTCATCCACTACAGAGCTTGAAGAACCTCTGGTTGTCTCGCTACGCCAAAGACACAGCCAACCCCGGCGTGCTGGTCCTGCTGGGCTGTGGCACCGTCTCCAGTACTTGTGGCCAGATATCCAGTTATCCCCTGGCCCTGATCCGCACCAGGATGCAGGCACAAGGTACCTCTAGGCATGAGCTGCTATTCCACAAGTCAATTAATCCGACCATTAGATCGCTAACAGCGTTGTCGTGGACGCCCCTGCTTATTTCGGCAAGACGATGCCGAGCCATACTTGCCAACCTTGAAACCTCCGATTTCTGGAGATGGGAGGGGCAGGGTTGAGATGGGGGGGTAGTAGCGTTGTGAACGCCCCTGCTTATTTCAGCAAGACGATGCCAAGCTGTACTTGCCAACCTTGACACCTCCGAATTCTGGAGATGGGAGGGGGGGGTAGTAGCATTGTCGTGGACGCCCCTGCTTATTTCAGCAAGACGACGCCGAGCCATACTTGCCAACCTTGACACTTCCGAATTCAGGAGATCGGGGGAGGGGGATCTCTCTCTCTGTGTGAGTGTGTAAGTGTGTGTGTGTGTGTCTCAGTGTGCAAGTGGGTGTGTGTGTGTCTAAGTGCGTGAGTTTGTCTGTGTGTGCGTATCAATGTGTGTGTTTGTCTAATTGTGTGTCTGTGTGTGTCAATGTGTGTGTGTTTTTGTGTCTAAATGTGTGTGTGTATCAATGTGTGTTTGTCAAATTGTGTGTATGTGTGTGTCAACGTGTGTGTGTTTTTGTGTCTAAATGTGTTTGTGTCTAAATGTGTGTGTATGTCTGTGTGTTGTTGTGTGTGTGTGTGTTTGTCTGTGTGTGTGTGTTTGTCAATGTGTGTGAGTGTGTCTAAGTGTGTGTGTGTTTGTGTGTCTAAGTGGGTGAGTGTGTCCAAGTGTGTGTCAATCTGTGTGTGTGTGTAAGTGTTGTTGCGTGTGTGTGTGTGTGTCTGTGTCAATATATATATGTGTGTGTGTGTGTGTGTGTGTGTGTGTGTGTGTGTGCGTCCAAGAGTGTGTGTGTGTCTGTGTGTTGAGGTGGGGGGTAGCAGCGTTGACGTGGACGCCCCTGCTTATTTCAGCAAGACGACGCCGAGCCATACTTGCCAACCTTGACACCTCCGAATTCAGGAGATGGGGGGGGGGGCTCTCTCTCTCTCTGTGTGAGTGTCTAAGTGTGTGTGCGTGTGTGTGTGTCTCAGTGTGTAAGTGGGTGTGTGTGTGTCTAAGTGCGTGAGTTTGTCAAAGTGTGTGCGTATCAATGTGTGTGTTTGTCTAATTGTGTGTGTTTTTGTGTCTAAATGTGTTTGTGTCTAAATGTGTGTGTATGTCTGTGTTGTTGTGTGTGTGAGTGTGTCTGTGTGTTTGTCAATGTGTGTGTGTGTGTGTCTAAGTGTGTGTGTGTGTGTGTGTGTCTAAGTGGGTGAGTGTGTCTAAGTGTGTGTCAATCTGTGTGTGTGTATGTGTTGTTGCGTGCGTGCGTGTGTGTGTGTGTGTCTCTGTGTCAATATATATGTGTGTGTGTGTGTCAATGTGTGTGTGTGCGTCCAAGAGTGTGTGTGTCTAAGTGTGTTGAGGTGGGGGGTAGCAGCGTTGACGTGGACGCCCCTGCTTATTTCGGCAAGACTATGCCGAGCCATACTTGCCAACCTTGACACCTCCGAATTTGGGAGATGGGGGGGGGGGCTCTCTCTCTCTGTGTGCGTGTCTAAGTGTGTGTGTGTGTGTGTGTGTGTGTGTGTGTCTAAGTGCATGAGTTTGTCTAAGTGTGTGCGTATCAATGTGTGTGTTTGTCTAATTGTGTGTCTGTGTGTGTCAATGTGTGTGTGTTTTTGTGTCTAAATGTGCGTGTATGTCTGTGTGTTGTTGTGTGTGTTTGTCTGTGTGTGAGCGTGTCTGTTTGTGTGTTTGTCAATGTGTGTGAGTGTGTCTAAGTGTGTGTGTGTGTGTGTCTAAGTGGGTGAGTGTGTCTAAGTGTGTGTGAATCTGTGTGTGTGAATGTGTTGTTGCGTGTGTGTGTGTTTGGGTGTGTCTCTGTGTCAATACATGTGTGTGTGTGTGTCAATGAGTGTGTGTGCGTGTGTCTGTGTGTCTAAGTGTGTTGAGGTGGGGGGTAGCAGCGTTGACGTGGACGCCCCTGCTTATTTCGGCAAGACTATGCCGAGCCATACTTGCCAACCTTGACACCTCCGAATTCGGGAGATGGGGGGGGGGCTCTCTCTCTCTGTGTGCGTGTCTAAGTGTGTGTGTGTGTGTGTCTCAGTGCATGAGTTTGTCTAAGTATGTGCGTATCAATGTGTGTGTTTGTCTAATTGTGTGTCTGTGTGTGTCAATGTGTGTGTGTTTTTGTGTCTAAATGTGTTTGTGTCTAAATGTCTGTGTCTAAGTGGGTGAGTGTCAATGTGTGTGTACGTCTGTGTGTTGTTGTGTGTGTGTGTCTGTGTCTAAGTGGGTGAGTGTGTCTAAGTGTGTGTGTGTGTGTGTGTGTCAATGTGTGTGTATGTCTGTGTTGTTGTGTTTGTCAATGTGTGTGTGTCTGTGTCTAAGTGGGTGAGTGTCTAAGTGTGTGTCAATCTGTGTGTGTATGTGTTGTTGCGTGTGTGTGTAAGTGTGTGTCAATACGTGTGTGTGTGTGTGTGTGTGTGTGTGTGTCTGTGTGTGTCAATGTGTGTGTGTGTGCGCGTCTAAGAGTGTGTGTGTCTGTGTGTGTTGAGGTGGGGGGTAGCAGCGTTGTCGAGGACACCCCAGCTTATTGTGGCAAGACGATGCCGAGCCATACTTGCCAACCCTGACACCTCTAAATTCGGGAGATGGGGGTTGGTGGTAGCTGGGGTGATATATTGTAGCATCCCGGAAGAGTTAGTGCTGCAAGGGGTTATGGGTATTTTTTCTGTTGTGTTACGGTGCGGATGTTCTCCCAAAATGTGTTTGTCATTGTCGTTTGGTGCGTGTTCACAGTGTGGTGCATATTTGTAACAATGTTAAAGTTGCTTATACGGCCACCCTCAGTGTGACCTGTATGGATGTTGACCAAGTTTGCCTTGCATTCACGTGTGTGTGTGTGTGTGTGTGTGTGTGTGTGTGTGTGTGTGTGTGTGTGTGTGTGTGTGTGTGTGTGTGTGTGTGTGTGTGTGTGTGTGTGTGTGTGTGTGTGTGTGTGTGTGTGTGTAAAACCGAGACAGAAAAGGGAGAACGGAAGCATTTTTGCTTAAAAAGTAAAGATAAAGGTGAAGTTTTAACACTGATACGCTAAATGTTTTAGCGATTTCTGAATCACTAATCCTGGTCTCAATGGCGACAAATAAAATGTGTTTCTTACAAGTATCATTATCACTGCAGGACGAGGAATAGCTAAACATGCTTCACTACACACCATAGCTCACCTGCATCAACATGTAAACAAATGCCACTGTAATGATATCAAGTAGAGGCACGTATCGAGTCGATACTACTATGATTACGCCGATATTTTTGGGCATCACAACACGTGTTGCTGGCATCAAATTCCAAGTTAATTATTATTTGCAAAAAAAAAAAAAAGTTTATAAGTATGAACATCAAATAAGTTGTCTTTGTAGCATATTCAACTGAATATGGCTTGGAAATGATTTGCAAATCATTGTATTCTGTTTATATTTACATCAAACACAATTTCCCAACTCATATGGAAACGGGGTTTGTATGTTCACTATTTTATTTAAGGACAAACTTGCAATAATAAACATATGTTAAATGTACGCTAAGATTTTCTGTTAAAATAAAGCCAATAGTTCCCTTTATTTAGAAAAGTGCCAAAAATGATTAGACAAAAGTATAAGCAATAATTAAGTACCTTTTGAGATGAACAGAACAGGTGAGCCAGAACACTTGCTGATATTTGTTGGACCAACAATGTTTTCTCCCACGTTCACGTCCTCCTTTTTGCATGCAGTGTTTGAAGCAGGACGGTCAAGACAGCCTCCATTAAAGCCAGCATGCATCTCTCTCTCCTTTCAGCTTCCCTGGAAGGTGCGGAGCAGCTGCACATGAAGCAGATGGTGAAGAGGATTCTGGACAAGGAAGGCTTCTTTGGACTTTACCGCGGCATCTTGCCCAATTTCATGAAGGTGCTGCCGGCGGTCAGCATCAGCTACGTGGTGTATGAGTACATGCGCTCCGGCCTGGGCATACAGAAGTAGGAGCGACCACGCGGTACGTTGTTGTTGTTGTTGTTGTCACACTAAAGCATGCACACAGGGACTATCTACTGGGGAATGAGTAAAGTAGTCCACACATTAATGTCACCTGGATCTGGCTTTTAATGTCAATGTTGGAGATGTTTACCAAGTCTTGATTGAGACAAAAAAATAATGAAGAAAACAAGTTCATTTAAGTCATGGGTGTCAAACTCTGGGCCGTGGGCCAAATCTGGCCCGCCGTGTCATTTCATTTGGCCCTTGAGGCAATATCAATTTAGCATTAGAGCTGGCCCGCCGGTGCCGCTGTAACACCGCTAATATTCATACTTGCCAACCCTCCTAATTTTCCTGATAGACTCCCGAAGTTCAGTGCCCTTCCCGAAAATCTCCCGGGGCAACCATTCTCTCGAATTTCTACCGATTTCCACCTGGACAACTATATTGGGGGCGTGCACTTAAGGCACTGCTTTTAGTGTTCTCTACAACCTGTCGTCACCTAATCCACTTTATTTATATAGCACATTTAAACAATAAATAAGTTTCCAAAGTGCTGCACAGCCATGTGAAGTGAAGTGAAGTGAATTATATTTATATAGCGCTTTTTCTCTAGTGACTCAAAGCGCTTTACATAGTGAAACCCAATATCTAAGTTACATTCAAACCAGTGTGGGTGGCACTGGGAGCAGGTGGGTAAAGTGTCTTGCCCAAGGACACAACGGCAGTGACTAGGATGGCGGAAGCGGGAATCGAACCTGCAACCCTCAAGTTGCTGGCACGTCCGCTCTACCAACCGAGCTAAATAAAAAATAAAATATATATATATATATATATATATTATGCTCTACCAATGACTGAATAAAAACAAAAAATAAATAAATATAAAACCTGGGGATAGGTTGATTGGCAACACTAAATTGGTCCTAGTGTGTGAATGTTGTCTGTCTATCTGTGTTGGCCCTGCGATGAGGTGGCGACTTGTCCAGGGTGTACCCTGCCTTCCGCCTGATTGTAGCTGAGATAGGCGCCAGCGCCCCCCGCGACCCCGAAAGGGAATAAGCGGTAGAAAATGGATGGATGGATGGAAAACCAATAAAAACAATATAAAAACAAATATGATTAAAAACTATCTTAAAGGGTAAAATTAATTAAAACAGTAAAATAGAAATCAAAGTGTATAAAAAACAGAGGACCACACAACTCACGTAGTGTTAAAAGCCAAAGAATAAAAGTGGGTCTTAAGACGAGACTTAAAACACTCCACTGTGGAAGCAGTTCTAACATGGAAGGGCAGTGTGTTCCAGAGCTTAGAAGGCCCTGTCTCCCCTGGTCTTAAGTCTGGTCTTGGGCACCACGAGCTGGAACTGGCTCTCGGACCTCAGAGCGCGCGCAGGATTGTATATTTGGATGAGGTCCGAGATATATTGAGGTGCCAGTCCATGTAAAGATTTAAAAACAAACAGCAATGTTTTAAAATCAATCAAACCCCCACTTTTCCTCCATACTAACAGCGTGTCACATAATATTTGTGCATTTTACACACACACACACACGTGAATGCAAGCCTGCATACTTGGTCAACAGCCATACAGGTCACACTGAGGGTGGCCGTATAAACAACTTTAGCACTGTTACAAATATGCGCCACACCGTGAACCCACACCAAACAAGAATGACAAACACATTTCGGGTGAACATCCGCACCGTAACACAACAGAACAAATACCCAGAACCCCTTGCAGCACTAAATCTTCCGGGAAACTTCCAGCAAACTGACCAATAATTAATGTTTTATTCATGCATTTTCTCTTGCTACTTCAAGGCTTGAATGTTTGGTTCATTCATTATTGTTATTTTATTTTCAAATGTATTATTGATCCGTGGAAAAAATGTGATATTTACCTTAGAAGATTGCAAATAGAAAAAAAGACATAAAATGTTTATTTAAATTTTATTTGAGATGCCATTGATATTCTTTTAATTATTATTATTACTATTTGAAACTGGATTTTGCATGTCACTAAAGTTATATAAGTCTTGCTTGTTCAATATTTAATGCAAACTTGTTTGGGTCCCTATTAAAAGGTTCATTTGTTCAGTTTTAAATGTTGGCCCACTCTGTATTTGAGTTTGACACCCCTGGTTTAAGTTTTAAATTGAACTTAGCAATTAGCACAACTCACGTTAACTTCCGTTGAAATCAATGTGGCTTTTTATTGATTGTGTACACAATTCTCCATAATGGACCTTTTTTTTTTTTTTAAAAATACAAAAATAACTAAAATGCCAAAGCCATGTTGTTGAAATACAGTCCTGGTCAAAAGTGTACATAGACTTGTAAAGAACATCATGTCATGGCTGTCTGGAGTTTACAATCATTTCTACAACTCTTATTTTTTTGTGACTGGAGCACATACTTGTTGGTCACAAAAACATTCATGAAGTTTGCTTCTTTTATGAACTTATTATGGCTCTACTGAAAATGTATACCGTATTTCCTTGAATTGCCGCCGGGGCGCTAATTATTTCAAAACCTCTTCTCACTTACCACAGACATTCCGTAAATTTAAGCCTGCGCTTATAAATTTGAGTGTGATGTAAGGATACCATCATGAAAAGCACATTTAATAAAAAAAACATTATTATGGTCTTATATTTACTTATAAATGAAGTCCATGTGCAGTTCCTTCTGATCAAAAGCATGGATAACTTGTTTAAAGAAGTCTTCCTTATCTTTCTTCAGTTTTAAAAGTCTCTCCGTCTCGATGGAGATCTTCCTTTATTACCTCCTGCTTCCATTGAAAGTCCAGTTTAGAAAACTGTTTTATTTTAGATATGTAATCCATCCATCCATCCATTTTCTACCGCTTATTCCCTTTTCGGGGTCGCGGGGGGCGCTGGCGCCTATCTCAGCTACAATCGGGCGGAAGGCGGGGTACACCCTGGACAAGTCGCCACCTCATCGCAGGGCCAACACAGATAGACAGACAACATTCACACACTAGGGACCATTTAGTGTTGCCAATCAACCTATCCCCAGGTGCATGTCTTTGGAGGTGGGAGGGGCCTATCCCCAGGTGCATGTCTTTGGAGGTGGGAGGGGCCTATCCCCAGGTGCATGTCTTTGGAGGTGGGAGGGGCCTATCCCTAGGTGCATGTCTTTGGAGGTGGGAGGGGCCTATCCCCAGGTGCATGTCTTTGGAGGTGGGAGGGGCCTATCCCCAGGTGCATGTCTTTGGAGGTGGGAGGGGCCTATCCCCAGGTGCATGTCTTTAGAGGTGGGAGGGGCCTATCCCTAGGTGCATGTCTTTGGAGGTGGGAGGGGCCTATCCCCAGGTGCATGTCTTTGGAGGTGGGAGGGGCCTATCCCCAGGTGCATGTCTTTGGAGGTGGGAGGGGCCTATCCCCAGGTGCATGTCTTTGGAGGTGGGAGGGGCCTATCCCCAGGTGCATGTCTTTGGAGGTGGGAGGAAGCCGGAGTACCCGGAGGGAACCCACGCATTCACGGGGAGAACATGCAAACTCCACACAGAAAGATCCCGAGCCTGGATTTGAACCCAGGACTGCAGGAACTTCGTATTGTGAGGCAGACGCACTAACCCCTCTGCCACCGTGTAATCCTCCATGTTAAAAGTGCAAGCGAGAGGAAAAAATAAACGATCGCTGCTTGTTGTCACTTCTTCTGCAGCCGAGTGAGGCAAAAGTTTACCAAGTCTTGATTGAGACAAAAAAAAATGAAGAAAACTAAGTTCATTTAAGTCATGGGTGTCAAATTCTGGCCCGCCGTGTAATTTAATTTGGCCCTTGAGGCAATATCAATTCAGCATTAGAGCGTCGGTGCCGCTGTAACACCGCTAATACTCATACTTGCCAACCCTCCTAATTTTCCCGATAGACTCCCGAAGTTCCCTCCCCCTCCCAAAAATCTCCCGGGGCAACCATTCTCCCCAATTTCTACCGATTTCCACCTGGACAACTATATTGGGGGCGTGCACTTAAGGCCCCTTTATTACCTCCATTTAGCTGAACTGCACCAATTTTGTGGTTAAAAATTGAAGCTTGGCTACCAAAAGCGCCTTATTGCAGGTAAACTTGCCAAGGGACATGTCAGCAAATATTAACATTGCTGTACGTATACTTTTGATTGCTCACATTTTCAGTAGAAACATAATAAATTCATAAAAGAAGCAAACTTCATGAATGTTTGTTCAGTATGTGCTCCAGTCACTACATCACAAAGATTTGTAGAAATGATTGGAAACTCAAGACAGCCGTGACATGTTTTTTAAAAGTGACCACAGCTGTATAGATAAATATTTTTAAACAATACCAAAGTAGTTTCAAGTCCCCAAACATGTTGTGCCATGTTTGCATCTTGCAAGTCATCTTTTCAAAGTGCACACATTTGTTGGTTAAAACAAAAAACATGTAGTCGTGTGCCTTATGGTTGCCTTATTTACATTTATTTAGTTGTTTACATTAATAAAGACCATTTTCCCTTATTTACATTTATTTAGTTGTTTACATTAATAAAGACCATTTTCCCTTATTTACATTTATTTAGGTGTTTACATTAATAAAGATCATTTTCCCTTATTTACATTTATTTAGTTGTTTACATTAATAAAGATCATTTTCCCTTATTTACATTTATTTAGTTGTTTACATTAATAAAGACCATTTTCCCTTATTTACATTTATTTAGGTGTTTACATTAATAAAGATCATTTTCCCTTATTTACATTTATTTAGTTGTTTACATTAATAAAGACCATTTTCCCTTATTTACATTTATTTAGGTGTTTACATTAATAAAGACCATTTTCCCTTATTTACATTTATTTAGGTGTTTACATTAATAAAGATCATTTTCCCTTATTTACATTTATTTAGTTTACATTAATAAAGACCATTTTCCCTTATTTACATTTATTTAGGTGTTTACATTAATAAAGACCATTTTCCCTTATTTACATTTATTTAGGTGTTTACATTAATAAAGACCATTTTCCCTTATTTACATTTATTTAGTTGTTTACATTAATAAAGACCATTTTCCCTTTACATTTATTTAGGTGTTTACATTAATAAAGACCATTTTCCCTTATTTACATTTATTTAGGTGTTTACATTAATAAAGACCATTTTCCCTTATTTACATTTATTTAGGTGTTTACATTAATAAAGACCATTTTCCCTTATTTACATTTATTTAGGTGTTTACATTAATAAAGACCATTTTCCCTTATTTACATTTATTTTGTTGTTTACATTAATAAAGACCATTTTCCCTTATTTACATTTATTTAGGTGTTTACATTAATAAAGACCATTTTCCCTTATTTACATTTATTTAGGTGTTTACATTAATAAAGACCATTTTCCCTTATTTACATTTATTTAGTTGTTTACATTAATAAAGATCATTTTCCCTTATTTACATTTATTTAGTTGTTTACATTAATAAAGACCATTTTCCCTTATTTACATTTATTTAGGTGTTTACATTAATAAAGATCATTTTCCCTTTTTTACATTTATTTAGGTGTTTACATTAATAAAGACCATTTTCCCTTATTTACATTTATTTAGGTGTTTACATTAATAAAGACCATTTTCCCTTATTTACATTTATTTAGGTGTTTACATTAATAAAGACCATTCAGTACCAACGTTCCTTTGGGTGCATTTCCTTATGACACCTGATTGTTAGTCCCTTTAAGAGAGGGGTGTTATTATTTATTAGTAATATAGTGTGATGGTTTCTTACCGTTGTTGTGCGGGTTCAATGGACCACCCAGGAAGGACATGCTTTTGAGCAGGTTTGACTTCTTTATTTTGCAATAAATCTGTCTGCAGCTCGGATCGCTTTTCTGCCCCTTCCTCCATTGCTCACTCACAGTCCGCTCTTTCAGCCGCCGTCGTCCTCGTCCATGGCTCTCTGTTCCTCTCGCTTCTCATGAGCTGTTGCGGGTTCTTCTCCTCCTTCTCCCCTTTTATACAGCATGAGGAGATGGGTTAATTGTGTCCCGGTGTGTGAGCCACGCACCTGAATTAGATTGCGGCCGCCTCTCCGCCTCCTTGCCGCCATCTTGGGAAGGGCTCCGCCTCTCCACATATAGTATTGGGTATTTCCAATTTTATTAGTACTAAAATAATATATAATACTATTATTAGTTGTATTTAGTTAGTATTCGTATTTGGTTCTAGTAATACTATTAGAACTATGAGTTATATTATTTTTGGTAGTATAGCATTATGACAATACTATAACCAGTAGTAAAGTATTATGAGTTATACTATTATTAGTAGTAGTATAGTATCAGCCGTTAACAATATTATTAGTAGCATTGATTCATGAGTACCGTATTTCCTTGAATTGCCGCAGGACATATAGTATGCGCCTGCCTTGAATTACTCGCTTCCCAAAATAATTAGCGCATGCTTAGTATTTCCACCGGGTCAAACTCGTCACGTCACGAGTGACACTTCCCCTGTCATCATTTTCAAAATGGAGGAGGCTGATTTCAATACCGGTAATTTGAAATCGCATAAAGGGAAGAAGATTAAGAACTATTCAGTAGGATTTAAGGTCCAAGCTTACATCACACTCAATTTTTTTACTGCATGCCTTTGGTAAGTGCCGGAGTGAGAAGTGGTTTTAAAATAATTAGTGCATGCTTACTTTTACCGCATGCCTTTGGTAAGTGCCGGAGTGAGAAGTGGTTTTAAAATAATTAGTGCATGCTTACTTTTACCGCATGCCTTTGGTAAGCGCAGGAGTGAGGAGGTTTTAAAGTAATTAGCGCCCCGGCGGCAATTCAAGGAAATACTGTAATTATACATTTAGCAATAGTATTATATGCTATAGTACTATTATTCATAGTAACATTTTCTGAGTTAAATTAGTAGTAGTAAAGTTATCTAAGGTATATTAGTAGTAGTATAGTATGAGTTATATTATCAGTAGTATACTATGAGTTATATTATTATTATTAGTCATATAGTATTATGATTTATAATACTATTAGTATAGTATGAGTTATAATACTATTATTATTAGTATAGTATAAGTTATAATACTATTTTAGTATGGTATTATGACTTATAATACTATTATTAGTATAATATTCTGTGATGAGGTGGCGACTTGTCCAGAGTGTACCCCGCTTACCGCCCGCATGCAGCTGGGATAGGCTCCAGCGCCCTCCGCGACCCCAAAGGGAAAAAGCTGCTGAAAATGGATGGAATGTGTTTGCCTCCTCAAAGTTGGATAGAAATATTCACCGTAAGCAAAACATGAGATAATTAACTCACTTGACAATTTAAAGAGCAACCTGTGTTAACATTGATTAGAAACTGTATACAAATAATAATCATAATAAATACACAACTAGGGTTGCATAGGAGTGGAAAGTTTCTGGTATATTTCCGGGAATTGACCACGGGAAGTTAGAAAAGTTGACCATTTTGTGACTTTTCAAAGTTGGACACCAGCCATGGGAATTACAATAATTATTAATGTAAGGAATATTTGTAGTTTATTATGAGACTGTGGTGGTACATAAAACCTAATTAGCTAGAGGCGCTGGAGCCTATCTCAGCTACAATCAAGCGGAAGGTGGTGTACACCCTGGACAAGTCACCACCTCATCGCAGGGCCAACACAGACAGACAACATTCACACACTAGGGACCAGTTAGTGTTGCCTATCAACCTATCCCCAGGTGCATGTCTTTGGAGGTGGGAGGGGCCTATCCCCAGGTGCATGTCTTTGGAGGTGGGAGGGGCCTATCCCCAGGTGCATGTCTTTGGAGGTGGGAGGGGCCTATCCCCAGGTGCATGTCTTTGGAGGTGGGAGGGGCCTATCCCCAGGTGCATGTCTTTGGAGGTGGGAGGGCCCTATCCCCAGGTGCATGTCTTTGGAGGTGGGAGGGGCCTATCCCCAGGTGCATGTCTTTGGAGGTGGGAGGGGCCTATCTCCAGGTGCATGTCTTTGGAGGTGGGAGGGGCCTATCCCCAGGTGCATGTCTTTGGAGGTGGGAGGAAGCTGGAGTGGGCAATACGGCGCAAGAGGGGTTAGTGTGTCTGCCTCACAATATAAAGGTCCTGAGTAGTCCTGGGTTCAATCCCGGGCTCGGGATCTTTGTGTGTAGAGTTTACATGTTCTCCCCGTGACTGCGTGGGTTCCCTCCGGGTACTCCGGCTTCCTCCCACCTCCAAAGACATGCACCTGGGGATAGGCCCCTCCCACCTCCAAAGATATGCACCTGGGAATGGGCCCCTCCCACCTCCAAAGACATGCACCTGGGGATAGGCCCCTCCCACCTCCAAAGACACGCACCTGGGGATAGGCCCCTCCCACTTCCAAAGACACGCACCTGGGGTTAGGCCCCTCCCACCTCCAAAGACATGCACCTGGGGATAGGCCCCTCCCACCTCCAAAGACATGCACCTGGGGATAGGCCCCTCCCACCTCCAAAGACATGCACCTGGGGATAGGTTGATTGGCAACACTAAATGGTCCCTAGTGTGTGAATGTTGTCTGTCTATCTGTGTTGGTCCTGCAATGAGGTGGCGACTTGTCCAGGGTGTACCCCGCCTTCCGCCCGATTGTAGCTGAGAGAGGCACCAGCGCCCTCCGCCACCCCAAAGGGAATAAGCGGTAGAGAATGGATGGATGGAGGGAACCCACACAGTGAGAACATGCAAACATCAAACCCAGGATTTTTGTATTGTGAGGCAGACGCACTTAACCCCTCTACCACCGTGCAACTAGGGTTGGGTATCGTTTGAATTCGAACGATTCCAATTCCTGACGATTCTCGATTCCGATTCTTTCTTTAAAAAAAAAAAAAAAGGCAAGGTAAAAAAAAAGTTTAGGATATTTTAAATGAGCTATCTAACCTGCAGTCTTTCTGAATGAAATAGTCTGACATTCTCCACCAATTTTAATTCTATTAACTTTTTATGAACTTTACTATAAATTCCTCACAGGGCTCTTTTCAACTAGAATATAAATATCAAATCTGTGAACTTGAATATAAATATTACAAATTATAAATACATTTTCACGGGGTTACACTTTCATCAAGAGAGCTTTATTATTGAAAACCTCATGAAAAGACATTTACACACACAGGTGTGTGATGCTGCAGGTACTTAAAGGGGAACATTATCAGCAGACCTATGTAAGCGTCAATATATACCTTGATGGTGCAGACAAAAGACCTTTTTTTTTTTTAACCGATTTCCGAACTCTAAATGGGTGAATTTTGGCAAATTAAACGCCTTTCTGTTTATCGGTCTTTTAGCGATGACGTCAGAACGTGACGTCACCGAGGTAACACACCCGCCATTTTCATTTTGACATTACAAACACCGGGTCTCAGCTCTGTTATTTTCCGTTTTTTCGACTATTTTTTGGAACCTTGGAGACATCATGCCTCGTGGGTGTGTTGTCGGAGTTTGTAACAACACTAACAGGGAGGGATTCAAGTTGCACCACCGGCAAGAAATCTGCTGCCAGACCCCCATTGAATGTACCAGAGTGTCTGCCGGCGATGCTAAGACAGACATGGCACAGAGATGTATGGATAACCTGCAGATGCATTTGCAACGATAGTCAACGAAATCACAAAGGTGAGTTTTGTTGATGTTGACTGCCAGCTAATCGACGCTAACATGCTATTTACCGGCGGTGCTAAAGCAGACATGGCACAGAGATGTATGGATAACCTGTAGATGCATTTGTAACGATAGTCAACGAAATCACAAAGGTGAGTTTTGTTGATGTTGACTGCCAGCTAATCGTTGCTAACATGCTATTCACCGGCGGTGCTAAAGCAGACATGGCACAGAGATGTATGGATAACCTGCAGATGCATTTGCAACCATTAAGTCAACGAAATCACAAAGGTGAGTTTTGTTGATGTCGTTGACTTATGTGCTAATCAGACATATTTGGTCACGGCGTGACTGCCAGCTAATCGATGCTAACATGCTATTTACGCTAGCTGTATGTACATTTGAAACTAGATACCCACATTTAATGCGAAACAAACACTTACCAATCGACGGATTTAAGTTGCTCCAGTGTCACAAGATGCGAAAGTCCTGATCGTTTGGTCCGCACATTTTACCGGCGATGCTAATAAGGCTGCCATGCTATGGGCCACTTCATTAGGTACACCGAGGCAATGGCCGAATAGCGTCAATAGCTATTCGCTCAATAGCTTCAGTTTCTTCTTCGATTTCGTTTTCGCTATCTGCCTCCATACTCCGACCATCTGTTTCAATACATGCGTAATCTGTTGAATCGCTTAAGCCGCTGAAATCCGAGTCTGAATCCGAGCTAATGTCGCTATATCTTGCTGTGGTAACCGCCATGTTGTTTGTATTGGCAGCACTGTGTGACGTCACAGGGAAATGGACAGTCGTATCGCAAATAGCGAAAATCAAGAACTTTAAAGCTTTATTTAGGGATATTCCGGGAGCGGTAAAATTTTGAAAAAAACTTCAAAAAATACAACAAGCCACTGGGAGCTGATTTTCATTGTTTTTAACCCCTTTTGAAATGGTGATAATGTTCCCCTTTAAACATGTTAGCGTGCTCCCACTGATGGGCTAACCTGGTGCAGAAAAGCAAATAAATAATAAGAAAGAACTTGCAAAAAGTAGGTCCAGATTAGCAGCAGGTACATAATAACATCAGAGACAGTTCTTGTTTAGGAAAACGAGCACATCCACCTTCTCAGGCAGGATGCGTGAGTGTTCTGGACAGATAGTGTCTGTCTCCTGTCCAAGACGGGACACGCATATATTTGTACTCCATGAACTCGGAGGTGCTTCATCATGTTCCACGTGCACCCTCCTAAGCACCAAACAGTCCTGTGGCATGTGTTACATTTCGCCGATATTTCATTTTTTTTTAGTAAAATAAAGCCACACTTTCGACCGTCGACGCCCGCTATCCATGCTTGACTGACTCGCTCGGCTATGCTAACATTTCCGGCGGTGGGCGCTTTTTCGTTGGTGTTCAGCGGCCTCTTCTTCAAGGTCGGCAGACTTATTGTTTTTTTCCGGTCGGCGGACTGGGTATCGAAACTAGGAATCGAAATTTAAACTTTTGAACGATTCTGGGTTAGTCCCGGTTCCATTGACTGACTCGCTCGGCTATGCTAACATTTCCGGCGGTGGGCGCTTTTTCGTTGGTGTTCAGCGGCCTCTTCTTCAAGGTCGGCAGACTTATTATTTTTTTCCGGTCGGCGGACTGGGTATCGAAACTAGGAATCGAAATTTAAACTTTTGAACGATTCTGGGTTAGTCCCAGTTCCATTGACTGACTCGCTCGGCTACGCTAACATTTCCGGCGGTGGGCGCTTTTTCGTTGGTGTTCAGCGGCCTCTTCTTCAAGGTCGGCAGACTTATTATTTTTTTCCGGTCGGCGGACTGGGAATCGAAACCAGGAATCGAAATTTAAACTTTTGAACGATTCTGGGTTAGTCCCGGTTCCATTGACTGACTCGCTCGGCTATGCTAACATTTCCGGCGGTGGGTGCTTTTTCGTTGGTGTTCAGCGGCCTCTTCTTCAAGGTCGGCAGACTTATTATTTTTTTCCGGTCGGCGGACTGGGAATCGAAACCAGGAATCGAAATTTAAACTTTTGAACGATTCTGGGTTAGTCCCGGTTCCATTGACTGACTCGCTCGGCTATGCTAACATTTCCGGCGGTGGGTGCTTTTTCGTTGGTGTTCAGCGGCCTCTTCTTCAAGGTCGGCAGACTTATTATTTTTTTCCGGTCGGCGGACTGGGAATCGAAACCAGGAATCGAAATTTAAACTTTTGAACGATTCTGGGTTAGTCCCGGTTCCATTGACTGACTCGCTCGGCTATGCTAACATTTCCGGCGGTGGGCGCTTTTTCGTTGGTGTTCAGCGGCCTCTTCTTCAAGGTCGGCAGACTTATTATTTTTTTCCGGCCGGCGGAAACTAGGAATCGAAATGTAAACTTTTGAACGATTCTGGGTTAGTCCCGGTTCCAATCGATACCCAACCCTACGTGCAACTAATGTTAAATGATTTATGCAATCAAAGGTACTCCCCAGTTCCCATGGACAAATCCAGACCATCGTGAGCCAGGCTCTTTCTGGAGTTGTATTTTTAATCTTTATATCGCTTTGCTGAAAGTTCACCATCATTCATATCCAGGATGGGGACAAGATGTAAACACAACATCCTCTCTGCCGTAACAACCACGGATGCGATCAGGATTGTACCGTCTGCATGATTCCTTACTCTGAGAACAACTTCTTTGTTGGGTATACTTCGATTAAAGCCATTGTGCCCAGAAGAGACACAAAGGCCACAAAGGTCTGAACGGCTCGCATGGCTTTGAACCATCTGGGGTAGGTGGGCAGCAGCGACAGGTCATAGTGAAGAGAGATCCCCAGTGCCATGATGACCATAATGGTTGCTGAAACCATGTTGTCGACCATCAACATGGCGGCCCAGGCCAGGAGCGGGGACATCACACTGTTGCTCAGGTTTATCCAGTCGGGTGTGGCAGGGCTGCTCTCGGGGAGAGCGAATCCCCAACGAGAGCCGCCCAGGAAGGAAACGATGGAGGCTCCGTAGGCCACCTGAGCGTAGACCAGCTCCGTGTGGCAGATCTCCATGACGCCCATGTAGAGAGTCGGGGCGACAAACGGGATCAGCCCGGCGAAGCCCAGCCAGAGAGCGGGCTTGGGACTCTTCCAGAAGTACTCCATGTCATAGCGCAGCAGGTCCAGCTCTTCGGGAGGGGGCTCGGGTTTTTCTCGCTTTTTCAGCCTCACCACAGAGGAATGGAAATATTGGTTCCTTGCAGTGATCTTTGGGATTACCCCGGTTCTCAGTGTTGGCCACCTGGAGGAGGATGCCCATTTTATATCTGGAGGGTCTGACCTGCCCGGATGAGTCGCTCCGGTAAGTAACAAGGTCTGACATTTATGTGAGGGTCTTGCCAGGTGCCACACCTAAGCAAAGGTACATCGCTGTCAAAATTCTCTTAAGCGCTAAAATAGACGATCACAGTAAGAAAAGCACACATTTGATTACCTTCTGGGCAGTTATGGTGCTTCTAAGTATCGTAGAGAACATCTGAAGAAAGATGGGAACATAAATCTTACTGGACTAAACAGTCAACAACGTACATTGTTCCGTTTGACCCGTTCTTCCTTCGGTCAACGCCCCCAGATTGTTTGATGACACATAAGCTGGTTTTAAATCAATCAGAGACAGAGGTTACTCATTTTGATATTTTATAACCAAAGCGCCTTGGGAGATCAATCTAGATACAACATTTCAAAGCTCGGTCCAAATTGATCTAATCCTAAAATGGCAGTTTTTTCCCTCCTCACTCACTCTCACCCGCCCCTCTTCTTCTCCTCCCTACCTTGGACAGTTGAGATAACAGATTGTTATGGCTTCATCCCCACATTCCAAATTCAAGGTCTATGTAAAAGGCTCACACTTTAGCTGTTCTAAAATCTGACTAAGAAATAAAAAGACAACCAAATCCAACAACAGCCGTGGTCAAAAGTTTACATACACTTGTAAAGAACATCTTGAGTTTCCAATCATTTCTACAACTTTTTTTCTGGTGTAGTCATTGGAGCACATACTTGTTGCTCACAAAAAACATTCATGAAGTTTGATTCTTTTATGAGTTTATTATGGCTCTACTGCAGTGTTAATTTTGTTGACGACAAATGTTTGTCATAGTTATCGTCAAATACCTTTTTTTTCTGACTAAAACGAGACAATCCATCCAGCCATCCATTTTCTACCGCTTATTCCCTTTCGGGGTCGCGGGGGGGCGCTGGCGCCTATCTCAGCTACAATCGGGCGGAAGGCGGGGTACACCCTGGACAAGTCGCCACCTCATCGCAGGGCCAACACAGATAGACAGACAACATTCACACACTAGGGACCATTTTAGTGTTGCCAATCAACCTATCCCCAGGTGCATGTCTTTGGAAGTGGGAGGGGCCTATCCCCAGGTGCATGTCTTTGGAAGTGGGAGGAAGCCGGAGTACCCGGAGGGAACCCACGCATTCACAGGGAGAACATGCAAACTCCACACAGAAAGATCCTGAGCCTGGATTTGAACCCAGGACTGCAGGACCTTCGTATTGTGAGGCAGACGCACTAACCCCTCTGCCACCGTGAAGCCAAAATGTTTCTTTACAAAACGAAAAATGTTTGTCATAGTTATCGTCAAATACCTTTTTTTTCTGACTAAAACGAGACAATAACTAAATAAAAAATAATGTACGTGAACTAAGACGATGACCAGGTGTATTGACATGTTCGTCAACGAATAAAAACGAGACAAAAATGTCTGCCAGAGACGAGATCCAATCGGAACTAGGGATGCACCAAAATGAAAATTTGTGGCCGAAGCCAAATAAAACTTAAACGCTTGGCCGAAGACCGAATAATGAATGCAGTTTTTCACAATTTTTTTTATATTGCATAAATAGCCTAGAATAAATATTTAGACATGTTTTTCAAATAAAGTAATTTTTTATTCAATCAATCAATGTTTATTTATATAGCCCCAAATCACAAATGTCTCAAAGGACTGCACAAATCATTACGACTACAACATCCTCGGAAGAACCCACAAAAGGGCAAGGAAAACTCACACCCAGTGGGCAGGGAGAATTCACATCCAGTGGGACGCCAGTGACAATGCTGACTATGAGAAACCTTGGAGAGGACCTCAGATGTGGGCAACCCCCCCCCCTCTAGGGGACCGAAAGCAATGGATGTCGAGCGGGTCTAACATGATACTATGAAAGTTCAATCCATAGTGGCTCCAACACAGCCGCGAGAGTTCAGTTCAAGCGGATCCAAGACAGCAGCGAGAGTCCCGTCCACAGGAAACCATCCCAAGCGGAGGCGGATCAGCAGCGTAGAGATGTCCCCAACCGATACATGCGAGCGGTCCATCCTGGGTCCCGACGAGCGGTCCATCCTGGGTCTCGACTCTGGACTGCCAGTACTTCATCCATGGTCATCGGACCGGACCCCCTCCACTGACATTTTTTTTAATATTCCAGTAGCCTTTGCTTTTCAAAAAAGCACAGTTTTTCATTTATATTAGGCCTTCAAACAAAACATGCATTCCAAAAAAAAAAATAAAGTGCATTAAAGTGGATAAACCCACAACAAATGAATTATTGTCCTTTTGGCAAAAGTCTGCTTAGCCACAGTAGATATGCTAATAATGTAAACAGAAGGCTCAAGTAAATCTCAATTAAGTGTGTGCTTGTAACCTCATACACTTATACAGGTAGCCTACACAACAGGCTAATAATGTAAACAGAAGGCTCAAGTAAATCTCAATAAGTGTGTGCTTGTAACCTCATACACTTATACAGGTAGCCTACACAACAGGCTAATAATGTAAACAGAGGCCCCACTAAATCTCAATAAGTGTGTGCTTGTAACCTCATACACTTATACAGGTACACAACATATCCCAGCGTCACCGCGTCAAAAAATTGCGTCACACGCCACTATTCAGCCTTGTTTTTAACTCATTCCACCGAAGGCCGAATGTGGCTTTTTTTGCCATATTCGGCCGAATATATTCGGTTACCGATTAATCGGTGCATCCCTAATCGGAACTCATTTCGTTAGGAAGAGGCGGGAGGAGTTGGGAAGAGAACCAATCAGAGCGACGTGGTAAGGAAGTTACGTAAACGTAGTTTGCGTTTGAGACTGACGTGCAGAAGACAACATGTCAACGCCGGGGAGGAAGAGGAGAGAGGACATATGGGGACATTTTATATTTGACGTCAAAGATGACAAGACGCAGTGTAAGAAATGCAGCGTGAGGATTACGGGGAAAAGCGCAACAAACTTGAAGCGACATTTACAGTCCAATCACCCCGAAATCCACACACAGGTAAGCATGTTCCACGACATACAACTCACTCTGTTATCCCGTTTATTACACGGCTTACTCGTGAAATACTAAATTTCAGACATGATTTTCATTAAAAATACGACTAGTATCGGTGATTTTTCCGCTGTTTTGCTTTGACTTTCAGAAATTGAAGGGAAAGTTGACATATTACCCTTCAGTCGACTAAATCTACTGTAGTTTTCGTCGACTATAATCTTATGATATTTTGTCAACTAAAACTAGATTAAAACTAAAACAATTTAAATAACTAAATCATGACTAAAACTAAATCAAATTTTGCTGTCAAAATTAACACTGCTCTACTGAAAATATGAGGGTCAAAAGTATACAAACATTCATGTTAATATTTGCTTACATGTCCTTTGGCAAGTTTCACTGCAATACAGCGCTTTTGGTAGCCATCCAAAAGCTTCTGCTTGAATTTTACAGTGTAGTTTGGATCTGTAACTGGAGTACATTCCAAAACATCTTTCCTCATTGAGCAAAATTTAACTCTGTCTCTGCATGATTCCTTGCTTCTTGTCTGTTTAATAGATGTCATCAGTGTTTGAACCTGACACTTTGGCAAGTTTCACTGCAATAAGGCGCTTTTGGTAGCCATCTACAAGCTTCTACTTACATTTTTGACCACTCCTCTTGACAAAATTGGTGCAGTTCAGCTAAGTGTGTTGCTTTTTCTGACATGGACTTGTTTCTTCAGCATTGTCCACACGTGTAAGTCAGGACTTTGGGAAAACCATTCTAAAACCTTCATTCTAGCCTGATTTAGCCATTCCTTTACCACTTTTGACGTGTGTTTGGGGTCATTGTCCTGTTGGAACACCCAATACGGTATGTATGCAGGAGGAGTAGTGACGGCACAGTTCCACAAGAGGGCGAAGTTGCACTATGATTTATATATATATATATATATATATACACACACATACATACATACATTATATGTATGTATGTATGTGGGTTCCCTCTGGGTACTCCAGGTTCCTCCCACCTCACCAATGTGAGTGTGAATGTTGTCTGCCTATCAGTGTTTGACCTGCGAAGAGGTGGACTGGAATGAGTGGAGGAAACATTTCCTGTTGAACACCGCCACCAACCTGCAGGAGATTGTCCGCTATTGGAAACACACCACGGTAAGAAGACTAGCACTCCTACCATGTGTACATGTCCTTTGGCAAGTTTCACTGCAATAAGGCGCTTTTGGTAGCCATCTACAAGCTTCTACTTACATTTTTGACCACTCCTCTTGACAAAATTGGTGCAGTTCAGCTAAATGTGTTGCTTTTTCTGACATGGACTTGTTTCTTCAGCATTGTCCACACGTTTAAGTCAGGATTTTAGGAAGGCCATTCTAAAACCTTCATTCTAGCCTGATTTAGCCATTCCTTTACCACTTTTGAGGTGTGTTCGGGGTCATTGTCCTGTTGGAACACCCAACTGTGCCCAAGTCCCAACCTGATGATTTTAGCTTGTGCTGAAGAATTTTCATTTTTCATTGTCCCATTTACTCTCGGTAAAGCACCAGTTGCCTGGAGGTAGGAATGGTGTTCCTGGGACTAAAGGCCTCACCTTCCCCTTCAAACATCTTGCTGAGTATTGATTAGATTAGATTAGATAGTACTTTATTTATTCCGTCAGGAAAATTAAAATTTTCAGCACAATCCCGTTCAAGATCAAACAAACATTACAGGGAGACAGAACAGGATCGCTGACGGGTCTGCCAGCTCCTCTTACAAAAAAGATGAGATACAGGTAAACAATACAGCTACGAAAAAAAAAGTAAAAGAAACATATGCACTGTGGTGGCCTCTGCGGTGTTCCACGCCATCACAGTGGATATGTCCCTTTTACTTTTTGTGGCCAAACAGCTCCATTTTTGTTTCATATGACCACAGAACATTCCGCCAGAAGGTTGTATCTTTGTCCATGTGGTGTCAGATAAAACAAAAATGTAGCTGTTTGGCTACAATACCCGGCAATATGTTTGGAGGAGAAAAGGTGAGGCCTTTATTACCAGGAGCACCATGCTTACCATCAAGCATGGTGGTGGTAGTATTATGCTCTGGGCCTGTTTTGCTGCTTTACAGAGAGTAAATGGGACAATAAAAAAGGAGGATGACCTCAAAATTCTTCAGGACAAGCTAAAATCATCAGCCCGGAGGTTGGGTCTTGGGCGCAGTTGGGTTTTCCAACAGGACAATGACCCCCAAACACACCTCAAAAGGCTGTCGAGAGCCTGCTGACGTACTGCATAACAGTGTGGTACGCCAGCTGCACTGAGCCAGACAAACAGGCGATTCAGAGGGTCATAAAGTCTGCACAAAAAATCATCGGCTGTCCCCTGCCCTACATGAAGGACTTACACAACTCCCGGTGCCTCAACGGAGCAAAAAACATTACCAAGGACAGCACACACCCAGGCTTCCACCTGTTTGACTTGCTACCATCAGGCAGGCGCTACAGGTGCATCAGAGCCAGAACAAACAGGCTCAGAGACAGCTTCTTTCCCAACTCTAATTTAAAATAATAATAATTCACCCCTATAGAATATTATGCCTTAATACCCTACTGTGCAATACTACCTTCGAGTGCAATACGTTGGTACTCTTGTCTTGCTCTGTATATTGTACAGTATTTTGTACTACTATAGTGTTTTGTAGATTCATCATCATCATCATCAATGTTTACTTATATAGCCCTAAATCACTAGTGTCTCAAAGGGCTGCACAAACCACTACGACATCCTCGGTAGGAGAGAGTTGGGTCGAAGATAATACCCAGATTCTTTACCGTGTCACCTTGTTTAATTGTTTGGTTGTCAAATGTTAAGAGTTGTATTATTAAATAGAGTTCGGTGTCTAGCAGGACCGATAATCAGCATTTCCGTTTTTTTGGCGTTGAGTTGCAAAAAGTTAGCGGACATCCATTGTTTAATTTCATTAAGACACGCCAACAGCTGACTACAATCCGGCGTGTTGGTCAGCTTTAAGGGCATGTAGAGTTGGGTGTCATCAGCATAACAGTGAAAGCTAACACCGTATTTGCGTATGATGTCACCTAGCGGCAGCATGTAGATGCTGAAGAGTGCAGGGCCAAGGACCGAACCCTGGGGAACTCCACACGT
This sequence comes from Nerophis ophidion, assembly GCF_033978795.1. Taxonomy (NCBI): domain Eukaryota; kingdom Metazoa; phylum Chordata; class Actinopteri; order Syngnathiformes; family Syngnathidae; genus Nerophis; species Nerophis ophidion. The sequence goes on from NC_084632.1 coordinate 42,579,296, forward strand.
TACCTTAACGTAGTCCGAGGTCACATTGTTATGGGAGACACACTGCATCCTATCAGTAAGATAAGAGTTAAACCAAGACAGGGCTAAGTCTGACATACCAATTCGTTTTTTGATACGTTCTAATAAAATATGATCGACGGTATCGAAAGCAGCGCTAAGATCGAGGAGCAGCAACATAGATGACGCATCAGAATCCATCGTTAGCAATAGATCATTAGTATATTGTACAGGATTGCTTATTATTTTTGTTGGATAGTAGTCTGTTTATTTCAATTTTTACTTTTTCCTTGATTACCTCTTGTTTTATTTATTTCACCCCGTATTTGTTCCCACTACGGCACCTTAAGTTGGGAGTCTTTAATCTCGTTGTATGCAAATATAATGACAATAAAGTTCATTCTATTCTATTCTAAAATTAGATAGATAGATAGATAGTACTTTATTGATTCCTTCAGGAGAGTTCCTTTAGGAAAATTAAAATTCCAGCAGCAGTGTACAGAGTTGAGATCAATTTAAATAAAAGTAAAAAGTAAATAATGGGGGTTTAAATGGAAACAAAATAGAGAAATATTACAATAAGAATAAAAACTAAAAAGCAACAATGGGAATAACAATATAACGGTAAAATAAGAATATAACAAGACAATTGTTTTGTTATTGTTTTGCATACCCTGTCATCCTAGTACCCCCCCCCCCCCCCCCCGCCCCCCGTCCCCCGTCCCAGAGAGGAGTTGTACCTGAAAAATGGTAAAGCAATGGCTAAATCAGGCTAGGATGAAGGTTTTAGAATGGCCTTCCCAAAGTCCTGACTTAAACATGTGGACAATGCTGAAGAAACAAGTCAATGTGAGAAAACCAACACATTTAGCTAAACTGCACCAATTTTGTCAAGAGGAGTGGTCAAAAATTGAAGTAGAAGCTTGTGGATGGCTACCAAAAGTGCCTTATTGCAGTGAAACTTGCCAAGGTGTCAGGTTCAAACACTGATGACATCTATTAAACAGACAAGAAGCAAGGAATCATGCAGAGACAAAGTTAAATTTTGCTCAATGAGGAAAGATGTTTTGGGCTGTACTCCAGTTACAGATCCAAACTACGCTCTAAAATTCAAGCAGAAGCTTGTGGATGGCTACCAAGAGCGCCTTATTGCAGTGAAACTTGCCAAAGGACATGTAAGCAAATATTAACATGAATGTTTGTATACTTTTGACCCAGCATATTTGCTCACATTTTCAGTAGAGCCATAATAAATTCATAAAAGAAGCAAACTTCATGAATGTTTTTGTGAGCAGCCAGTATGTGCTCCAATCACTACATCACACAAAAATAAGAGTTGTAGAAATGATTATAAACTCCAGACATCCATGACTTTATGTTCTTTACAAGTGTATTTACACTTTTGACCACGATTATATTAATGTAAATACATTGAGACATTCGCACAATAATAATGAAGTGTCTTTTTTTAAACCATTTCGTAAACCAATATTTAATTATATTTTAATACATTTCTAAAGAAAAACATGAATATTTACATGATATTTATATGTTTATTATTTGAAGAAGGCCCAAGTGTTCCCAATGACGTAACCAACGTAAATAAGACTAATGTTCCAACACGCGAGTGATACAAACACGTGTGTATACAACTATATTGTGGTCCGCATGATGTAAAAATATAAAGTATAAAAGACTTACCTTGAAGACAAAATAAGATTTAAAGACAAGATCTTCGTCCTACAAGATAGTTTGTCTTCGGGGACGCGCAGAGCAGGACACAGCACGGTGCCACCTCTAAAATGTTCGTGTAAAACAAGCTCTCAAAATAAAGTGTTCCGACAACAAGACAAAGTGTGGGTGACGGTTTGCGTTTATGGAATGATTAAAAAACTGCAAAAGAAACTTAATAGACCTCAACTGCAATAGTTGAAATAATGTATAGTATTTAAGGTATTATTACATTACTATATGTATCATACTAATATGCTTGCAAGTGTGTAAAAACAAAGACTGGGGATCTTAGGGTAAAAAAAAAAGCTGGCAGCTAAGTTGCCTATTTTTTTTTTATTTCTATTTTTAAAACTCTTAACACAGGGTTTTCCAGTTCCAATAATATGCTGTAAAAAACAAACAAAACAACGACTATCATTTTTACGAAAAAATTCTGGCGATTGAAAATCTACCGATTTAGTTTTTTTTTATAGTGTATGTAAAAAAAAAATATAACAATGAAATGAAATGTATAGACAATTATTTCATATATATATACATACATATACATATATATACACATACATATATATATACACACACACACACACACACATATATATATATATATATACATATATATATATATATATGTGTGTGTGTGTGTGTGTATATATATATGTATGTGTATATATATGTATATGTATGTATATATATATGTATCTATATACATGCATATATATATTTACATACATATGTATACATATATATAATTGAATATATATATATATATATATATATATATATATATATATGTGTATATGTATATATATGTATATATATGTATATGTATGTATGTATATATATATACATATATATACATATATATATATATATATAATGTGTATATATATATGTATTTATATATGTGTATATATATATATTTATATATATATGTGTATATATATGTATGTATGTATGTGTATATATATATGTGTATATGTATATATATATGTGTGTATATATATATATAAATGTGTATACATATATGTATATATGTATGTTTGTATGTATGTATCTATGTACAGTATATGTACATACATGCAGTGCCACACCTAAGCAATATGTGTGTGTATTTATATATATGTATTTGTATGTATATATGTATGTATATGTCTGTATATATACATGTGTGTGTATGTATATATGTATATATACTGTATATTTGTATATATGTGTACATATATGTGTATATGTATGTATATATATGTTTATACATATGTAAATATATATATATATGTGTGTGTGTATCTATATATGTATATGTATATATGTGTGTGTATATATGTATATATGTTTATACATATGTAAATATATATATATTTGTATATATATGTGTGTGTGTGTATTTACATATATGTATATATGTAAATATATATATTTATATATGTATATATATAAATACATATATATATATTTATACATTATATTTATATAAGTTCCGCTGTACATTCAAATAAAAATAGAACTATAAAAAACCATATATAAATATATTAAAACTAACATAGCCTTTATTTTTTATTTTTTATTAACCTTTTTTTTTTATTAGTTTTTTAAACATTGAATATGAATCATTGATTAGTTGCTATGAAATATTGTATGTTTTAAACACCAACCCAAATAAGACGCACGATATTTTATTGAAGGTTATTGCAGGTACATTGACAAAATGTTGCGTGCGCAGACACACAAATAAATCAATACCAAAGTCACCCACTAGAGGGCAGTCATGACACATATTTCCCAGTAAGAGTGAACTGCACTGTATTGTCATTCTGCTTCTAGTCTGAATAGTTCATCCTTTTAAGTTCATTTTTGCAAGTATTTTTTTAAATAATAAAACTGAAAGCAAATCAACAACAAATACTACAATATTCAACCATCTGTGCTTGTACATAACAAAGACGTCCATACATTTAAACAGGTTCAACTACACTGTAATTAACCAGCTCCTTATACCAAATTAAAACCTCTGCTACTGTCTAGAAGCAACAATAAATGCAGAAGAAACTGGTCTTTTCAGCCAGGAGTCACGTTCACACAGCTCCGTCGCTCTGAAAGAGGAAGAGGGTTAAACTTCTCAAGAGGGGAAAAACACCGACTATTTCTCTGCAGGCACACTGACCCCTCCACAACACCCGCAGCAGTCCCCGCACAGAGCTCCCAGCAGGCCGTTCACCACCTGCACGCCACACAGCGCCATCTGGATCAGACCCATGACCAGCAGCACCGAGAACAGGGAGAGGTTCCAGGACACCACACCCACTGGCTCCTCACACCTGGACCACAGCGCTGAGTTGCTCAGGTAGTCACTGGGGAGGGAAAAGGATTACCTCCCAAAATCAGCATTAAATACTATGTTGCCAAAAGTATTTGTCCACCCATCCAAATGATGAGAGTCAGGTGTCCTAATCACTTGGCCCGCTGTATCAAATCAAGCACTTAGGCATGGAACCTGTTTCTACAAAGAATGGGCCGCTCTCAGTGATTTCCAGCGTGAAGTGAAGTGAATTCGATTTATATAGCGCTTTTCTCAAGTGACTCAAAGCGCTTTTACATAGTGACACCCAATATCTAAGTTACATTTAAACCAGTGTGGGTGGCACTGAGAGCAGGTGGGTAAAGTAACTAGGATGGCACAAGTGGGAATCGAACCTGCAACCCTCAAGTTGCTGGCACGGCCACTCTACCAACCGAGCTATGCCACCTGTGCAACAAATCCAGTCGTGAAATTCCCTCGCTCCTAAATATTCCACGGTCAGCTTTATTATAAGAAAATGGACACTTTTGGGAACAACAGCAACTCAGCCACCAAGTGGTTGGCCACGTAAACTGACAGAGAGGAGTCAGTGGCTGCTGAAGTGCATAGTGCAAAGTGGTCGGTTACTACAGAGCTCCAAACTTCATGTGACCTTCCAATTAGCCCACGTACAGTACGCAGAGAGCTTCATGGAATGGGTTTCCATGGCCGGGCAGCTGCATCTAAGCCATACATCACCAAGTCCAATGCAAAGCGTGGGAGGCAGTGGTGTAAAGCAGGTCAACACTGGACTCTAGAGCAGTGGAGACGCCTTCTCTGGACTGATGAATCACGCTTTTCCATCTGGCAATCTGATGGACCAGTCTGGGTTTGGAGGTTGCCAGGAGAACGCTACATTTCAGACTGCTTTGTGCCGAGTGTGAAATTTGGTGGAGGAGGAATTATGGTGTGGGGTTGTTTTTCAAGGAGTTGGACTAGGCTCCTTAGTTCCAGTGAAAGGAACTTTGAATGCTATCCATCCATCTTTTTCCGCTTAGCTGAGGCCGGGTCGCGGGGGCAGCAGCCTAAGCAAGACATAGTCTTCCCAACATGTCCTGGGTCTTCCCCGTGGCCTCCTACCTGTCATACGTGCCCTAAACACCTCTCTAGGGAGGCGTTCGGGTGGCATCCTGACCAGATGCCCGAACCACCTCATCTGGCTCCTCTCCATGTGGAGGAGCAGCGGCTTTTCTTTGAGTTCCTCCTGGATGGCAGAGCTTCTCACCCTATCTCTAAGGGAGAGACCCACCACCCTGATTGTACCCGTGATCTTGTCCTTTCGGCCATAACCCAAAGCTCATGACCATAGGTGAGGATGGGAACGTAGATTGACCGGTAAATTGAGAGCTTTGCCTACCGGCTCAGCTCCTTCTTCACCACAACGGATCGATACAGCGTCCGCATTACTGAAGACGCCGCCTGTCGATCTCACCATCCACTCTTGCCTCACTCGTGAACAAGACTCCTAGGTACTTGAACTCCTCCACTTGGGGCAAGATCTCCTCCCCAACCCGGAGATGGTACTCCACCATTGAATGCAACAGGACACCAAAACATTTTGAACAATTCCATGCTCCCAACCTTGTGGGAACAGTTTGAAGTGGGCCCCTTCCTCTTCCAACATGACTGTGCACCAGTACACATAGCAAACTCCACAAAGACATGGATGAAAGAGTCCATTGTGGATGAACTTGACTGGCCTGCACAGAGTCCTGACCTGAACCCAATAGAACACCTTTGGGATGAATTAGAACCAAGACTAAGAGCCAGGTCTTCTCCACCAACATCAATGCGCTTTGGGAAGAATGTTGGAAAAATCCCTATAAACACACTTTGCAACCTTGTGGACAGCCTTCCCAGAAGAGTTGAAGCTGTAATAGCTGCAAAAGGTGGACCCACGTCATATTGAACCCTATGGGTTAGGACTGGGTTGGCGTATGTCAAGTCAAGGCAGGTGGCCAAATACTTTTGGCAATATAGTGGCACTCATTGCATCGTTCAATATAAATTCACATACAATATTGCTATAACTGAACATACAGTTGTGCATATAAGATTACATACCCTGGGAGAATTTATGATTTCTTGGCCAACCTTCAGAGAATAAAAATGATAAAAACTAAAAAAAAAGGAAAAAATGGGCTGCATGGTCAAGTGGCCAAAAAGTAAAATTTTGGTCTCATCATTCCAAATGATTTTGTTCCAGAAATTTTGAGGCTTGTCTCTGTGCTGTTTGGCGTAATGGAAGCTGGATACTTTGTGACATTCGCAAAGAAATGGCTTTCTTCTGGCGACTTGACCATGCAGCCCATTTTTCTTCAATCGCATCCTTATTGAACATTTTGAAACAGCCACGCGGCAATTTTTCAAACAGCTCTGTATTTCAGCTGAAGTTGTTTGTGTATATTTCTTTGCATCTGGATCTGTGGCTGAAATCTTTGCTGGTCTACCTGAATCCCTCCTTTTCCACTTCTTAATCAGCGTTTCAACACTGATGATTGGCATTCTCAATTCCTCGGGTGTCTTTTTATACCCTTTTCTGTTTTATGCACATCAATTACCTTGTCTCGCAGATCCTTTGAGTATTCTTTTGCCTTCCCCATGACTCAGAAACCGGAAACATTTGTGCAGCACTGGATGAAAGATGCCACGGTCTGTCAGAAGCCCAGAAACTCACTGACCTTTTATACACAGCCACTAATTCCAAACAAACAGGTCACAGGTGAGGATTGGAACCTTGATTAGCCGTAGATCAGGGTCATTTGGGTACTTTCTTTTGTCATTTGGATTTAAAAAGAGTAAACACAGTTGTTTACCAATAAATAGCTTCTCACAACCATTAAGCGAGAGTGGAAGACAGGTTTTTTTTGTGTGTTATCGTTCATATTCTCTGAAGAATGGTCAATAAATCCTACAATCTCCCAGGATATGTCATTAATGAGCACGACTGAATGTAAGAGACATTTTATACCCATCAGAGAAGGGGTAGGTCCACATGCTTGTGTTGGTAACTACAAGACATTGCGGTCCACGGTTTATGGCCACGCCCGAGACTACGACTGAGTAACCAGCTCCTATGACACCAATAGCTGCAAACAGAATGGAACTCAGCATCTGCAAGGACGAGAAGAGAAAAAGGGACGCTTAATTGAGTTGTTTCTTTGCTTCAAAGTCAACCATCTCTGGAAAACATTTATCCACGTGTTGATCAGCGACAACAATCATCAGGTCATCGCCCTCCTCCTTTGTGTAAATATTTACATTTTATTGACCTCACCGCAAATCTCCTGCCACAGCTTTCGTTACCACAGCAACCGCAGCAGTCATTGTTCTTCAGACCCAGGAAGACCAAGGCCGGGAAGATCATCTGCCGTCCACATGCACAAAAATAACAGGGGGGTGAACTTGGTGTCATTTAACAAGCACCGTATTTCGTCCAATTGCCACCGGGGCGATAATTAATTTAAAACCTCTTTTCACTCCGGCACTTACCAAAGGCATGCAGTAAAAATTTGAGTGTGATGTAAGCTTGGACCTTAAATCCTACTGAATAGCTCTGAATCTTCTTCCCTTTTATGCGATTTCAAATGGCCGGTATTGAAATCAGCCTCCTCTATTTTGAAAATGATGACAGGGGAAGTGTCACTCGTGACGTGACGAGTTTGACCCGGCGGTAATTCAAGGAAATACGGTAGTGGCCAGGAAAGTAGAAATCAAAATGTGGGAATTGTGCAACTTGGAAAAAAAGTCCCATTGATTTCGGTGGAAACTTCCTTGAGATTTGGGAATTTTGGGAAAAGCAGGATTTAAAGAAAAAATGATTCGGAGCATGAATGTCCTGAATGAGCTGAATTGGTTGTTGTTGGAATTCTTTAAATCGGGCAAGATATGTGGAAGTAGTAAAGGGAATTTGGGGAAAATCTGGAATTTTTTTGAACTTGGAAAAAAGGTAGTTTGAATATTCCAGAATGGTGGAATGTGTGAAAGGTGGAATAGGTTGAAAAATGTGGGAATTGTGTAACTTGGAAAAATGTCCCATTCATTTCAATGGGAACTTCTTGGAAATTCTGGAATTTTGGGAAAGGTGGGATTTTTTGGGAAATGATTAAGAGCATGAATGTCCTGAATGAGCTGAATTGGTTGGTGTTGGAATTGTTTAAATTGGGCAATAAATGTTGAAGTAGTAAAGGGAATTTTGGGAAAATCGGGAATTTTTTTGAACTTTGGAAAAATGGTCAATTGAATATCCGGAATAGTGGAATGTGTTGAAAGTGAAATAGTTTGAATAGGCTGAAAAATGTGGGAATTTTGCAACTTGGAAAAAGGTCCCATTCATTTCAATGGGAACTTCCTGGAAATTTGGGAAAAGTGGGATTTTTTGGGAAATGATTAAGAGCATGAATGTCCTGAATGAGCTGAATTGGTTGGTGTTGGAATTCTTTAAATCGGGCAAAAAATGTTGAAGTAGTAAAGGGAATTATGGCAAAATCTGGAATTTTCTTTGAACTTGGAAAAATGTTAGTTTGAATATCCAGAATGGTGGAATGTGTCAAAAGTGGAATAGTTTGAATAGGTTGAAAAATGTGGGAATTGTGCAACTTGGAAAAATGTCCCATTCATTTCAATGGGAACTTCCTGGAAATTTGGGAAAAGTAGGATTTTTTGAAAATGAAAAGAGCATGAATGTCCTGAATGAACTGAATTGGTTGGTGTTGGAATTGTTTAAATCGGGCAAGAAATTTTGAAGTAGTAAATGGTATGAGGGAATTTCAGGAAAATCTGGAATTTTTTGGAACTTGGAAAAAGGGTAGTTTGAATTTCCAGAACAGTGGAATGTGTCAAAGGTGGAATGGTTTAAATAGGTTGAAAAATGTAGGAATTGTGCAACTTGGAAATAATTCTTATTCATTTCAAGGGGAACTTCCTGGAAATTTGGGGATTTGGGGAAAAGCGGGATTTAAAAAAAATATATATATTAGGAGCATGAATGTCCTGAATGAGCTGAATTGGTTGGTGTTGGAATTGTTTAAATCGGGCAAGAAATGTGGAAGTAGTAAAGGGAATTTCAGGAAAATATGGAATTTTTTTGAACTAGGAAAAAAGGTAGTTTGAATTTCCAGAATAGTGGAATGTGTCAAAGGTGGAATGGTTTGAATAGGTTTAAAAATGTGGGAAATGTGCAACTTGGAAAAAGGTCACATTCATTTCAATGGGAACTTCCTGGAAATTTGGGAAAAGTAGGATTTTTTGGGAAATGATTATTAGCATGAATGTCCTGAATGAGCTGAATTGGTTGGTGTTGGAATTGTTTAAATCATGCAAGAAATGTTGAAGTAGTAAAGGGAATTTGGGCAAAATCTGGAATTTTTTTGAACTTGGGAAAAATGGTCAATTGAATTTCCAGAATGGTGGAATCTGTCAGAATGGTTTGAACAGGTTGAAAAATGTAGGAATTGTGTAACTTGGAAATATGTCCCATTCATTTCAATGGGAACTTCCTGGAAATTTGGGAAAAGTGGGATTTTTTTGAAAATGATTAAGAGCATGAATGTCCTGAATGAGCTGAATTGGTTGGTGTTGGAATTGTTGAAATCGGGCAAGAAATGTGGAAGTAGTAAAGGGAATTTGGGGAAAATCTGGAATTTTTTTTAACTTGGAAAAAGGGTAGTTTGAATTTTCAGAATAGTGAAATGTGTCAAAGGTGGAATGGTTGAAATAGGTTGAAAAATGTGGGAATTGTGCAACTTGGAAAAAATTCTTATTCATTTCAATGGGAACTTCCTGGAAATTTGGGAAAAGCGGGATTTATTTGAAAATCATTAAGAGCATGAATGTCCTGAATTAACTGAATTGGTTGGTGGTGGAATTGTTTGAATCGGGCAAGAAATGTGGAAGTAGTAAAGGAAATTTGGGCAAAATCTGGAATTTTCTTTGAACTTGGAAAAAGGGCAGTTTGAATATCCAGAATGGTGGAATCTGTCAAAATGGTTTGAACAGGTTGCAAAATGTAGGAATTGTGCAACTTGGAAAAAGGTCCCATTCATTTCAATGGGAACTTTCTGGAAATTTGGGGATTTTGGGAAAAGATGATTAGGAGCATGAATGTCCTGAATGAGCTGAATTGGTTGGTGTTGGAATTGTTGAAATCGGGCAAGAAATGTGGAAGTAGTAAAGGGAATTTGGGGAAAATCTGGAATTTTTTTTAACTTGGAAAAAGGTTAGTTTGAATTTTCAGAATAGTGAAATGTGTCAAAGGTGGAATGGTTGAAATAGGTTGAAAAATGTGGGAATTGTGCAACTTGGAAAAAATTCTTATTCATTTCAATGGGAAGTTCCTGGAAATTTGGGAAAAGCGGGATTTATTTGAAAATCATTAAGAGCATGAATGTCCTGAATTAACTGAATTGGTTGGTGGTGGAATTGTTTGAATCGGGCAAGAAATGTGGAAGTAGTAAAGGAAATTTGGGCAAAATCTGGAATTTTCTTTGAACTTGGAAAAAGGGCAGTTTGAATATCCAGAATGGTGGAATCTGTCAAAATGGTTTGAACAGGTTGCAAAATGTAGGAATTGTGCAACTTGGAAAAAGGTCCCATTCATTTCAATGGGAACTTTCTGGAAATTTGGGGATTTTGGGAAAAGATGATTAGGAGCATGAATGTCCTGAATGAGCTGAATTGGTTGGTGTTGGAATTGTTGAAATCGGGCAAGAAATGTGGAAGTAGTAAAGGGAATTTGGGGAAAATCTGGAATTTTTTTTAACTTGGAAAAAGGTTAGTTTGAATTTTCAGAATAGTGAAATGTGTCAAAGGTGGAATGGTTGAAATAGGTTGAAAAATGTGGGAATTGTGCAACTTGGAAAAAATTCTTATTCATTTCAATGGGAAGTTCCTGGAAATTTGGGAAAAGCGGGATTTATTTGAAAATCATTAAGAGCATGAATGTCCTGAATTAACTGAATTGGTTGGTGGTGGAATTGTTTGAATCGGGCAAGAAATGTGGAAGTAGTAAAGGAAATTTGGGCAAAATCTGGAATTTTCTTTGAACTTGGAAAAAGGGCAGTTTGAATATCCAGAATGGTGGAATCTGTCAAAATGGTTTGAACAGGTTGCAAAATGTAGGAATTGTGCAACTTGGAAAAATGTCCCATTCATTTCAATGGGAACTTTCTGGAAATTTGGGGATTTTGGGAAAAGATGATTAGGAGCATGAATGTCCTGAATGAGCTGAATTGGTTGGTGTTGGAATTGTTTAAATCATGCAAGAAATGTTGAAGTAGTAAAGGGAATTTTGGGAAAATTGGGAATTCTTTTTAACTTGGAAAAAGGTTAGTTTGAATTTTCAGAATAGTGGAATGTGTCAAAGTTGGAATAGTTTGAATAGGTTGAAAAATGTGAGAATTGTGCAACTTGGGAAAAAGGTCACATTCATTTCAATGGGAACTTCCTGGAAATTTGGGAAAGGTGGGGTTTTTTGGGAAATGATCAAGAGCATGAATGTCCTGAATGAGCTGAGTTGGTTGGTGTTGGAATTGTTTTAATCGGGCAAGAAATGTTGAAGTAGTAAATGGTATGAGGGAATTTCAGGAAAATCTGGAATTTTTTTGAACTTGGAAAAAGGGTAGTTTGAATTTCCAGAGTGGTGGAATGTGTCAAAGGTGGAATGGTTTGAAAAACGTGGGAATTGTGGAAGTTTGAAAAATGGCCAATTGATTTTAAATAAGGAAAATGCAAAAAAAAAAAATAGAAAAAAGGAATATTGGAAATCCGGGAATTTCGTTGTTGAATTGTTGAAGTAGAGCAGCCATTTTATGAACAGGCTGAATATTTTGAAGTTGGAACGATTTGAGTCGGATGAAAAATGTGGAAGTTATAGAACTTTGAAGAATGTCCCAATGGGAATTTCAGAAAAAAATGGGGAATTTCGGGAAAAGTGCAAATTTTTGGGAAAATATTAAAAAAAACAACTTAAATGGCCTGAATGAGTTGGAATAGTTGGTGTTGTCATTTTTCAAATTGGAGGAAAAATGGTGAAGTAGTAACATGTTGAATTGAAAAATAGCATTAAAGAATTCCTGGAATTTCAGGAAAACCGGGAATTTTTTGTCCTGAGTAAGAGGAATGTTTTGACGGTAGGACGGTTGAAATACGCTGAAAAATATGGAAGGAGTAGTTGCCAGAAAAGAGATTTGAAATACACCTTTTGAAAAAGCAGGAATTCTGGGAAATCCTGGAATTTTTGTTAAACTTGGAAATAGAGTAGTTTGAATTTCCAGAGTGGTGGAATGTGTCAAAGTTGGAATGGTTTGAAGAATGTGGAAATTGTGAAAGTGTGAAAAATGGCCAATTGATTTTAAATGGGGAAAATGCAAAAAAAAAAGAAGGAATTATGGGAAATCCGGGAATTTTTTTGTTGAATTGTTGAAGTAGAGCAGCCATTTTCTGAACAGGCTGAATATTTTGAAGTTAGAACGATTTGCATCAGAGGAAAAATGTGGAAGTTGTAGAACTTTGAAGAATGTCCCAATGGGAATTTCAGAAAAAAATTGGGGAATTTCGGGAAAAGCGGGAATTTTTTGGGAAAATAGTAAAAAAAAACAACTTAAGTGGTCTGAATGAGTTGAAATGGTTGGTGTTGACATTTTTCAAATTGGAGGAGAAATATTACGGAATTCCTGGAATTTCAGGAAAACCGGGAATTTTTACAGTTCAAAAAACTACTTACTTTTTTGTCCTGATTAAGACAAATGTTTTGACGGTAAAACGCTTGAAATGTATTGGAAAAACGTGGAAGGAGTAGTCGTCAGAATAAAAGGTTTGAAATATGCCTTTTGAGAAAGCAGGAATTCTGGAAAATCCTGGAAATTTTTTGAACTTGGAAAAAGAGTAGTTTGAATTTCCAGAGTGGTGGAATGTGTCAAAGGTGGAATGGTTTGAAGAATGTGGAAATTGGGGAAGTTTGAAAAATGGTCAAATCATTTTGAATGGGGAAAAAGCAAAAAAAAAAGGAATTATGGGAAATCCAGGAATTTCGTTGTTGAATTGTTGAAGTAGAGCAGCCATTTTCTGAACAGGCTGAATATTTTGAAGTTGGAACGATTTGAATCGGATGAAAAATGTGGAAGTTGTAGAACTTTGAAGAATGTCCCAATGGGAATTTCAGAAAAAATTGGGGAATTTCGGGAAAAGTGGGAATTTTTTGGGAAAATAGTAAAAAAATCCTTAAATGGTCCGAATGAGTTGAAATGGTTGGTGTTGACATTTTTCAAATCAGAGGCGAAATGTTGAAGTAGTAACATGTTGAATTGAGAAATGGTATTACGGAATTCCTGGAATTTCAGGAAAACCGGGTATTTTTACAGCTCAAAAAACAACTTTTTTTTTTGTCCTGAGGAAGAGGAATGTTTTGATGGTAGGAAGGTTGAAATGTGTCAAAAAATATGGAAGGAGTAGTCGTCAGGAAAAAAGGTTTGAAATACGTCTTTGGAAAATCAGGAATTCTGGAAAATCCTGGAATTTTTTGGAACTTGGAAAAAGAGTAGTTTGAATTTCCAGAGTGGTGGAATGTGTCAAAGGTGGAATGGTTTGAAAAATGTGGGAATTGTGGAAGTTTGAAAAATTGTCAATTCATTTGGAATGGGGGAAAAAGCAAAAAAAAAAGGAATTATGGGAAATCCGGGAATTTCGTTGTTGAATTGTTGAAGTAGAGCAGCCATTTTCTGAACAGGCGGAATATTTTGAAGTTAGAACGATTTGCATCAGATGAAAAATGTGGAAGTTGTAGAACTTTGAAGAATGTCCCAATGGGAATTTCAGAAAAAATTGGGGACTTTCAAGAAAAGCAGGAATTTTTGGGAAAATAGTAAAAAAAAAAAAAAACTTAAGTAGTCTGAATGAGTTGAAATGGTTGGTGTTGACATTTTTCAAATTGGAGGAGAAATATTACGGAATTCCTGGAATTTCAGGAAAACCGGGAATTTTTACAGTTCAAAAAACTACTTACTTTTTTGTCCTGATTAAGACAAATGTTTTGACGGTAAAACGCTTGAAATGTATTGGAAAAACGTGGAAGGAGTAGTCGTCAGAATAAAAGGTTTGAAATATGCCTTTTGAGAAAGCAGGAATTCTGGAAAATCCTGGAAATTTTTTGAACTTGGAAAAAGAGTAGTTTGAATTTCCAGAGTGGTGGAATGTGTCAAAGGTGGAATGGTTTGAAGAATGTGGAAATTGGGGAAGTTTGAAAAATGGTCAAATCATTTTGAATGGGGAAAAAGCAAAAAAAAAAGGAATTATGGGAAATCCAGGAATTTCGTTGTTGAATTGTTGAAGTAGAGCAGCCATTTTCTGAACAGGCTGAATATTTTGAAGTTGGAACGATTTGAATCGGATGAAAAATGTGGAAGTTGTAGAACTTTGAAGAATGTCCCAATGGGAATTTCAGAAAAAATTGGGGAATTTCGGGAAAAGTGGGAATTTTTTGGGAAAATAGTAAAAAAATCCTTAAATGGTCCGAATGAGTTGAAATGGTTGGTGTTGACATTTTTCAAATCAGAGGCGAAATGTTGAAGTAGTAACATGTTGAATTGAGAAATGGTATTACGGAATTCCTGGAATTTCAGGAAAACCGGGTATTTTTACAGCTCAAAAAACAACTTTTTTTTTTGTCCTGAGGAAGAGGAATGTTTTGATGGTAGGAAGGTTGAAATGTGTCAAAAAATATGGAAGGAGTAGTCGTCAGGAAAAAAGGTTTGAAATACGTCTTTGGAAAATCAGGAATTCTGGAAAATCCTGGAATTTTTTGGAACTTGGAAAAAGAGTAGTTTGAATTTCCAGAGTGGTGGAATGTGTCAAAGGTGGAATGGTTTGAAAAATGTGGGAATTGTGGAAGTTTGAAAAATTGTCAATTCATTTGGAATGGGGGAAAAAGCAAAAAAAAAAGGAATTATGGGAAATCCGGGAATTTCGTTGTTGAATTGTTGAAGTAGAGCAGCCATTTTCTGAACAGGCGGAATATTTTGAAGTTAGAACGATTTGCATCAGATGAAAAATGTGGAAGTTGTAGAACTTTGAAGAATGTCCCAATGGGAATTTCAGAAAAAATTGGGGACTTTCAAGAAAAGCAGGAATTTTTGGGAAAATAGTAAAAAAAAAAAAAAACTTAAGTAGTCTGAATGAGTTGAAATGGTTGGTGTTGACATTTTTCAAATTGGAGGAGAAATATTACGGAATTCCTGGAATTTCAGGAAAACCGGGAATTTTTACAGTTCAAAAAACTACTTACTTTTTTGTCCTGATTAAGACAAATGTTTTGACGGTAAAACGCTTGAAATGTATTGGAAAAACGTGGAAGGAGTAGTCGTCAGAATAAAAGGTTTGAAATATGCCTTTTGAGAAAGCAGGAATTCTGGAAAATCCTGGAATTTTTTTGAACTTGGAAAAAGAGTAGTTTGAATTTCCAGAGTGGTGGAATGTGTCAAAGGTGGAATGGTTTGAAGAATGTGGAAATTGGGGAAGTTTGAAAAATGGTCAAATCATTTTGAATGGGGAAAAAGCAAAAAAAAAAGGAATTATGGGAAATCCGGGAATTTCGTTGTTGAATTGTTGAAGTAGAGCAGCCATTTTCTGAACAGGCGGAATATTTTGAAGTTAGAACGATTTGCATCAGATGAAAAATGTGGAAGTTGTAGAACTTTGAAGAATGTCCCAATGGGAATTTCAGAAAAAAATGGGGAATTTCGGGAAAAGCGGGAATTTTTTTGGAAAATAGTAAAACAAAAAACCTTAAATGGTCCGAATAAGTTGAAATGGTTGGTGTTGACATTTTTCAAATCGGAGGAAAAATGTTGAAGTAGTAACATGTTGAATTGAGAAATGGTATTACGGAATTCCTGGAATTTCAGGAAAACCGGGAATTTTTACAGCTAAAAAAAAAGTAATTTTTTTGTCCTGATTGAGTGAATTGTTTTGATGGTAGGACGGTTAAAATGCGCTGAAAAATATGAAAGGAGTAGTCGTCAGAAAAAAAGGTTTGAAATACGCCTTTGGAAAAGCAGGAATTCTGGAAAATTCTGGAATTTTTTTTTACTTGGAAAAAGAGTAGTTTGAATTTCCAGAGCGGTGGAATGTGTCAAAGGTGGAATGGTTTGAAGAATGTGGAAATTGGGGAAGTTTGAAAAATGGTCAAATCATTTTGAATAGGGAAAAAGCAAAAAAAAAAAGGAATTATGGGAAATCCGGGAATTTTTTGTTGAATTGTTGAAGTAGAGCAGCCATTTTCTGAACAGGCTGAATATTTTGAAGTTGGAACGATTTGAATCGGATGAAAAATGTGGAAGTTGTAGAACTTTGAAGAATGTCCCAATGGGAATTTCAGAAAAAATTGGGGAATTTCGGGAAAAGTGGGAATTTTTTGGGAAAATAGTAAAAAAAATCCTTAAATGGTCCGAATGAGTTGAAATGGTTGGTGTTGACATTTTTCAAATCAGAGGCGAAATGTTGAAGTAGTAACATGTTGAATTGAGAAATGGTATTACGGAATTCCTGGAATTTCAGGAAAACCGGGAATTTTTACAGCTAAAAAAAAAGTACTTTTTTTGTCCTGATTGAGTGATTTGTTTTGATGGTAGGACGGTTAAAATGCGCTGAAAAATATGAAAGGAGTAGTCGTCAGAAAAAAAGGTTTGAAATAAGCCTTTTGGAAAAGCAGGAATTCTGGAAAATCCTGGAATTTTTTTGAACTTGGAAAAAGAGTAGTTTGAATTTCCAGAGTGGTGGAATGTGTCAAAGGTGGAATGGTTTGAAGAATGTGGAAATTGGGGAAGTTTGAAAAATGGTCAAATCATTTTGAATATGGAAAAAGCAAAAAAAAAAAAAAAAAGGAATTACGGGAAATCCGGGAATTTTGTTTTCAGAATTGTTGAAGTAGAGCAGAACAGTAGAATTGTGGCCAAACAGTTCCATTTTTATTTCATCCGACATCACATGGACAAAGATAAGACCTTCTGGTCAGATGAAACAAAACTTGAGCTGTTTGGCCACAATACCCAGCAATGTGTTTGGAGGAGAAAAGGTGACGCCTTTAATCCCAGGAACACCATGCCTACCGTCAAGCATGGTGGTGGTAGTATTATGCTCTGGGCCTGTTTTGCTGCCAATGGAACAATGACTTCCAAATTCTTCAGGACAAGCTAAAATCATCAGCCCCGAGGTTGGGTCTTGGGCACAGTTGGGTGTTCCAACAGGATAATGACCCCAAACACACGTCAAAAGTGGTAAAGGAATGGCTAAATCAGGCTACAATTAAAGTTTATGAATGAAGGAAGAATTAATTCCCAGGCAAAACGGCACAGGGTCCATCTTCTGGTGGTGGTTTGGCTTCAAGCGGGAAGATGTTGAACAGACAACCGTAGGAATGGCTTGAATGAAGGTTTTAGAATGACCTTCCCAAAGTCCTGACTTAAACGTGTGGACAATGCTGAAGAAACAAGTCCATGTCAGAAAACCAACACATTTAGCTGAACTGCACTAACTTTGTCAAGAGGAGTGGTCAAAAATTCAAGCCAAAAGTAGTAAAACTTCAGTTTCCAATCATTTCTACAACTAATATTTTTGTGATGTAGTGATTGGAGCACATACTTGTTACTCACAAAAAAAAAACATTCATGAAGTTTGCTTCTTTTATGAATTTATTATGGCTCTACTGAAAATGTGAGCAAATCTGCTAAGTCAAAAGTCAAAAATAGCTTGACCGATGATACACTGTGGACTACCTTGAGCTTGGAATGCGGGAGTAGCAATACTCCTTTTCCTATCTCTTTCTGTCTCCAGCTGAGGAAAATAATAGACATGTGTATTCACTCTGAAGGGTGGAGGCTATTGGTGTATTGAAAAAGACAACACTTCTGCAGGGTTTTCAGATCAACTAGGCGATGCGAATTGAATGTGTTGTTTTTTTTAGGTTGGTCTCTCCAAAGCTTTGGAATAAATTGCAAAATACCTATTCTGTTCTGGGTTATCATCCAAAATCAGCGTATGTGTCATCAAAAGAACTTGGGATTGACCAGCAACTTAAATTCCCTCGGAGGAACATCTGGTCTGAACGCAACAAGCTTCTGCTTACATTTTTGACCACTCCTCTTGACAAAATCGGTGCGGTTCAGCTTTTTTCTACATGGACTTGTTTTTTCAGCATTGTCCACACGTTTAAGTCAGGACTTTGGGAAGGCCTTTCCAAAACTTTCATTGTAGCCTGATTTAGCCATTCCTTTACCACTTTTACGGTCATTGTCCTGTTGGAACACCCAACCGCGCCCAAGACCCAACCTCTGGGCTCATGGTTTTAGCTTGAAGAATTTCAAGGTAATTCTCCTTTTTCTTTGTCCCATTTACTCTCTGTAAAGCACCAGTTCCATTGGCAGCAAAACAGGCCCAGAGCATAATACTACCACCACCATGCTTGACGGTAGGTGTGGTGTTCCTGGGATTAAAGGCCTCACCTTTTCTCCTCCAAACATATTGCTGGGTATTGTGGCCAAACAGCTACATTTTTGTTTCATCTGACCACAGAACTTTCCTCCAGAAGGTCTTACCTTTTGTCCATGTGATCAGCAGCAAACTTTAGACGAGCCCTAAGGTGTGGCTTCTGGACCCACGGAGGTTGGGTCTTGGGCGCAGTCGGGTGTTCCAACAGGACAATGACCCCAAACACACCTCAAAAGTGGTAAAGGAATGGCTAAATCAGGCTAGAAGGAAGGTTTTAGAATGGCCTTCCCAAAGTCCTGTTCTTAAATGTGAGGACATTTAAGTCTCACCTTAAAACTCATCTGTATACTCTAGCCTTTAAATAGACCTCCTTTTTAGACCAGTTGATCTGCCGTGTTTTCTTTTTTCTCCAATGTCCCCCCCTCCCTTGTGGAGGGGGTCCGGTCCGATGACCATGGATGAAGTACTGGCTGTCCAGAGTCGAGACCCAGGATGGAGCGCTCGTCGGCACCCAGGATGGACCGCTCGCCTGTTTATCGGTTGGGGACATCTCTACGCTGCTGATCCGCCTCCGCTTGAGATGGTTTCCTGTGGACGGGACTCTCGCTGCTGTCTTGGACCCGCTTTGAACTGAACTCTCGCGGCTGTATTGGAGCCACAGTATCATGTTAGACCCGCTCGGCATCCATTGCTTTCGGTCCCCTAGAGGAGGGAGGTTGCCCACTTCTGAGGTCCTCTCCAAGGTTTCTCATGGGTGTGAGTTTTCCTTACCCTTTTGTGGGTTCTTCCGAGGATGTTGTAGTCGTAATGATTTGTGCAGTCCTTTGAGACATTTGTGATTTGGGGCTATATAAATAAACATTGATAGATTGATTGACAATGCTGAAGAAACAAGTCCATGTCAGAAAACCAACACATTTAGCTGAACTGCAGCAATTTTGTGGTCAAAAATTCAAGCAGACACTTGTGGATGACTACCAAAGGCGCCTTATTGCAGTGAAACTTGCCAAGGTTCATCGGGTCGACAGACTTACCAACACCCCCGAGCCCAGAATCCCTCCAAAATACCAGACTTCCTCGGAGATGAATTGACTGTCCAGAGTCTTGCCGCCGGGGAAGAAGAGCAGGATGTTGCACAGCACGCACACCACGGACAGCGGCATCAAACTGATCCCCAGACACTTGGCGAAGCCCCCGGAGCACATGGCGATGTTCGGGAACGTCAACTTCTGCGACGGAAGACGCTGGCGGGAAAACAAGGAGGACGATCACGCAGCGTCAAGTTCCCTACGGCGAGTTAGTCCGCCTCACCTGTGTCTAAGGATTGGGCCTTTATAGCCCCGCCCCCCTTGCACCTTCTGAGTGATGTCACTGTCATACTTTTACAGCCGGGCACTGTAATAAAGACACACACACACGTATGCAAACAGCGGGCTGAGAGGTGGTGTACCAGTGTGTACTTAGGCAAGATACCACGGTTAATGTTCTACCATTTGTTCTGTGCACAATAGGGAAGAAAGACGGTCCATCGTGGTCGATTTGAAGCCACCGCCGGCTGAGGGACTCACCCCCAAATCCTTCCATTACCCTGAATTTTGCTTACTACCTTGTGAATATTAATGATCTAGTCCGGGGGTAAGCCACCCGCCGTCCAAGTGGCTCGGAGATGTGTGAAATGGAAACAAAAATGAAGAATGGTAAATGGGTTATATTTTTATAGCCGTTTGACACCATTTCCACATTCACCCATTGATGGTGGGAGATGCCATGCAAGGCCCTAACCAACATCAGGAGCAAGGGTGACATCAGTCAATCAATCCAAGAGTCAAGAGTCCAGTCCATAGTGGATCTAACATAATAGTGAGAGTCCAGTCCATAGTGGATCTAACATAATAGTGAGAGTCCAGTCCATAGTGGATTTAACATCATAGTGAGAGTTCAGTCCATAGTGGATCTAACATAATAGTGTGGGAGTCCAGTCCATAGGGGATCTAACATAATAGTGTGGGAGTCCAGTCCATAGTGGATCTAACATAATAGTGTGGGAGTCCAGTCCATAGTGGATCTAACATAATAGTGTGAGAGTCCAGTCCATAGTGGATCTAACATAATAGTGTGAGAGTCCAGTCCATAGTGGGTCTAACATAATAGTGAGAGTCCAGTCCATAGTGGATCTAACATGATAGTGTGAGAGTCCAGTCCATAGTGGATCTAACATAATAGTGTGAAAGTCCAGTCCATAGTGGATCTAACATAATAGTGAGAGTCTAGTCCATAGTGGATCTAACATAATAGTGAGAGTCCAGTCCATAGTGGATCCAACATAATAGTGAGAGTCCAGTCCATAGTGGATCTAACATAATAGTGAGAGTCCAGTCCATAGTCCAAAGCGGCGAGAATAACAGCTGGCATGTTTGTGATGAATCTTTAAATCCCAGAAAGCACGTACACACTGTAAAAAGTTTCAAAGAAAAGAAAAAAGAACCCTTTTCTCTTTCATGTTTGGAAATATCAAATCAATGACTCATACTTCCTGCTTCCTGTGAGGTCATCAGCATGTGTTTCCTCTTCCTGTTTCCCTTCGCCGTCCTCACAGGAGGAGGTCCTCAGTGGAGCGCTGGAAGTGGCTGAGGAGGGGCTTCCTGTTGCTGCAGTGACCGCTCACCTCTGGGCACACTTCTTCTGGACTCAGGGACGGACCTGCTGGTCCACACTCATCCTCCCAAACATGGACAAGTACTCAGAAACCACTTCCTGGACCAAACTCTTAAGGTAAATCCAAAAGTAAAAAATAACAGTTAGCTAGCATCCCCGTTTTTTTTTTGCATCGTCACTTTTAAGTCCACAGCACATCATTCTAAAAATACCAATATATATATATATATATTTTTAAACATTTAAAAGTGTATTAAAAGAGCAAATAGGTGAAATGTAACGAGAAAAAGTTGCATTGTTGACTTTAATAAAACCATTTTTTAAATAATTTCTCAAAAAATGATAATGGATAAAAATCAATGTTGCTATAAATTATTGATTGATTTAAGGACAAAAAGGACATAAATACAACAAACATAAAAACATGAAAAATATGAAAATTAGGAAAAAAAAATGTCCATAGTAATTATATAAAAATACTAATTATCCTATTGATTGTTATTCGAAATATACTTAACCCATCACAATATATTATCTGAAGCTGACATAGAGATTTAAGTGTGACGCTCGGGGGGCATAGCGATGCCGGCTTTGTTCTTCCAAGGATGCGTCGGGCAAGAACACAGTGTAAGGTAAGAAATAAAATTATATTTCTATATATATATTTTTTTATATTTTTTATATAGCGCTTTTCTCTAGTGACTCAAAGCGCTTTACATAGTGAAACCCAATATCTAAGTTACATTTACACCAGTGTGGGTGGCACTGGGAGCAGGTGGGTAAAGTGTCTTACCCAAGGACACAACGGCAGTGGCTAGGATGGCAGAAGCGGGAATCGAACCTGCAACCCTCAAGTTGCTGACACGGCCACTCTACCAACCGAGCTATAACGGATTTATTTAACTAATAAAAGGCTAAGAACAAAAATACTAGTGCTAGGCAGAAAAGGCAAACAAAAGGCGCTAGCATGGAAACTAGGGAAACAAACAGATACACCAACACTTGGCACAAAGGCACAAAAAGGGAAAACAAAACAACTAGCATGAGAGCTAGAAATAAATGACGCGTAGCGTGAAAGCTAGCGAGTAATAGCATGGAAAACAGTCGTCACTTGTTGCATGAGAGCAAATTAGGAACCGAGGACGAGATAACAAAAGGGGCAGGCTTAAATAATGGGGCAGGTGAAAACTAATGAGTAACCATGGCAACAGACTAAACAAGGAACTAAGGCAAACATTGGCAGACTATAATACAAAAATGGAACAAAACACAACAAATATGGAATGATCCGAGCAGCAGATCATGACATTAAGTGTTGACTGAAAAATAAAAACATATATAAAAAGCATGACCTTTTTATGAGTGGGACACTTTTGGATCCCGATGGATTTTAGTGGATTTTAATAACTGTCTTTGCTGAAAAAAATAAAAATAAATTCAAATATATTTTTCTATGAATTATTGACCTATTTAAGGAACCAATTACTTC
This sequence comes from Nerophis ophidion, assembly GCF_033978795.1. NCBI lineage: Eukaryota > Metazoa > Chordata > Actinopteri > Syngnathiformes > Syngnathidae > Nerophis > Nerophis ophidion. Next base: position 42,601,987 of record NC_084632.1, read on the forward strand.
ACATTAAATATTTCACTTTGAAAATCTTTTTGGGAAAAATATTGTGTATTTTGTATTTTGCCTCCAAAAATGGGGTTTTGACAAAAAGCTGGTAAAACGTCAAACAAATAATGAAGTAGAATTAGCGATTCAAGGGTTTTATGAAAAAAATAATATGTGACTTATTTTGAACCTTGTTTAAGACTGAAACCCTTCTGGGTCCTTGAGACCTGACTTAAGGGAGCCCCAACAATTTAAAAACAAAAAGTGTATATTGTATTGGTTTTGAAAATGAAAAAATATCAACTTGGCCCCTGCGTGCTTTGATTTTTCAGTGTGCGGCCCTCAGTGGAAAAAGTTTGGACACCCCTGGTTTATATAGATGACAATGTTTGCAACTTTAGACCTTCTGGAGGAAAGTTCTGTGGTCAGATGAAACAAAAATCAAGCTGTTTGGCCACAATACCCAGCAATATGTTTGGAGGAGAAAAGGTGAGTCCTTTAATCCCAGGAACACCACACCTACCGTCAAGCATGGTGGTGGTAGTATTATGCTTTGGGCCTGTTTTGCTGCCAATGGAACTGGTGCTTTACAGAGAGTAAATGGGACAATGAAAAAGGACCTCCAAATTCTTCAGGACAAGCTAAAACCATCAGGTTGGGTCTTGGGCGCAGTTGAGTGTTCCAACAGGACAATGACCCCTAACACACGTCAAAAGTGGTAAAGGAATGGCTAAATTAGGCTAGAATTAAAGTTTAGGAATGAAGGAAGATTTAATTCCCATAAAAAAAACCATTGTCCGGCGGTTGTTTGGCTTCAAGCGGGAAGATGTTGAACAGACAACCGTAATATGTCAAGTATGCGGCAAAAGCGTTGCTACAAAAAGTAGCAGCACTGCTCATTGCTAGCATCATTTGAAAAGTGACCCGCTAGCCCAGGGGTGTCAAACTCAAATACAGAGTGGGCCAAAATTTTAAACGGAACAAAGCCGCGGGCCAAGGTTGAACAAATTAACCTTTTAATAGGGACCCAAACAAGTTTGCAGTAAATATTGAACAAGCAAGGCTTATATAACTTTAGTGACATGCAGAATCCAGTTTCAAATAATAATAATAATAATTAAAACAATATCAATGGCATATCAAATAAAATTTAAATAAAAATGTAATGCCTTTTTTTCTATTTGCAATCTTCTGAGGTAAATATCACATTTTTTTCCACAGGCTAATAATACATTTGAAAATAAAATAACAATAACAAATGAACCAAACATTCAAGCCTTGGAGTAGCAAGAGAAAATGCATGAATAAAACGTTAATTATTGCTCAGTTTGCTGGAAGTTTCCCGGAAGAGTTAGTGCTGCAAGGGTTTCTGAGTGTTTGTTCTGTTGTGTTACGGTGCGGATGTTCACATGAAATGTGTTTGTCATTCTTGTTTGGTGTGGGTTCACAGTGTGGCGCATATTTGTAACAGTGCTAAAGTTGTTTATACGGCCACCCTCAGTGTGACCTGTATGGCTGTTGACCAAGTATGCCTTGCATTCACTTGTGTGTGTGTGTGTGTGTGTGTGTGTGTGTAAAAGCCACAAATATTATGTGACACGCTGTTAGTATGGAGGAAAAGCGGACGTGACGACAGGTTGTAGAGAACACTAAAGGCGGTGCCTTAAATGCACGCCCCCAATATAGTTGTCCAGGTGGAAATCGGTAGAAATTCGGGAGTCTACCGGGAAAATTAGGAGGGTTGGCAAGTATGAGTATTAGCGGTGAATGCGGTGTTACAGCGGCACCGACACCAGCTGTAATGCTAAATTGATATTGCCTCAAGGGCCAAATTAAATTACACGGCGGGCCAGAGTTTGACACCCATGCACTAGAGAGTGAAGAGTGCTTGAAACTCTACATGTCAACATTGTCGGCCCGTGACACACCCGCAAAATGCCGAAGCAACCATTCCCAGATCAACACTTTAAGAAAAAAATAATCAACAACAGAAGGAGATAACCTTCGAATTCAGGAAATGGGGAGGGGGGTGTTGGGGCGTGGCTGCTGGGGCGGGGTTAGGTGGGTCGGGAATGAGGTGAAGGCAGCATACCACTTCCCCTTCAAGCTGTCCTGGATGATATTAAATTCTCTGTTCCAATCATTTTGGAACTTGCAAGCGTACTTCTTGGGGCGGCATAGCTCGGTTGGTAGAGTGGCCGTGCCAGCAACTTGAGGGTTGCAGGTTCGATTCCCGCTTCTGCCATCCTAGTCACTGCCGTTGTGTCCTTGGGCAAGACACTTTACCCACCTGCTCCCAGTGCCACCCACACTGGTTTAAATGTAACTTAGATATTGGGTTTCACTATGTAAAGCGCTTTGAGTCACTAGAGAAAAGCGCTATATAAATATAATTCACTTCACTTTTTCTCCTTACACGTCGTCGCCATGTTTCTTCTTCGTTCTTCTGCTTTGTCTCCTTCTTGTGTGTGCAGCTGTGCACTGACCAATACGTTATTGTAGCGTCCCGGAAGAGTTAGTGCTGCAAGGGGATTCTGGGTATTTTTTTTAATGTTGTGTTACGGTGCGGATGTTCTCCACGAAATGTGTTTGTCATTCTTGTTTGGTGTGGGTTCACAGTGTGGCGCATATTTGTACAGTGTGACCTGTATGGCTGTTGACCAAGTATGCCTTGCTTTCACTTGTGTGTGTGTGTGTGTGTGTGTGTGTGTGTGTGTGTGTGTGTGTGTGTGTGTGTGTGTGTGTGTGTGTGTGTGTGTGTGTGTGTGTGTGAAAATCCGCATATATGACTGAGCCGGCATGCAAAGGCATTGCCTTTATGGTTTGTTGGCGCTTTTCTGTGTTTTAAAAAGTCATAAATTGTACTTTTTGAAACCGATACTGACAATTTCCAATATTACATTTTAAAGCATTTATCGACCAATAATATCGTCAGCCTGATATTATCGGACGTCACTAACAAGAATGTTTTAATGTAGACACATAGAAACCCTGTTTCCATATGAGTTGGGAAATGGTGTTAGATGTAAATATAAACAGAATAAAAGATTTGCAAATCCTTTTCAACCCATATTCAGTTGAATATGCTACAAAGACAACATATTTGAGGTTCAAACTCATAAACTTTATTTTTTTTGCAAATAATAATTAACTTTAGATGCCAGCAACACCTGACAAAGAAGTTGGGAAAGGTGGCAATAAATACTGATAAAGTTGAGGAATGCTCATCAAACACTTATTTGGAACATCACACAGGTGTGCAGGCTAATTGGGAACAGGTGGGTGCCATGATTGGCTATAAAAGCAGCTTCCCAAAAAAAATGCTCAGTCTTTCACAAGAAAGGATGGGGCGAGGTACACCCCTTTGTCCACAACTGCGTGAGCAAATAGTCAAACAGTTTAAGAACAACCTTTCTCAAAGTGACATTGCAAGAAATTTAGGGATTTCAACATCTACGCTCCATAATATCATCAAAAGGTTCAGAGAATCTGGAGAAATCACTCCACGTAAGCGGCATGGCCGGAAACCAACATTGAATGACCGTGACCTTCCATCCCTCAAATGGATGTATCAAAAACCGACATCAATCTTTAAAGGATATCACCACATGGGCTCAGGAACACTTCAGAAAACCGCTGTCACTAAATACAGTTTGTCTCTATATCTGTAAGTGCAAGTTAAAGCGCTACTATGCAAAGTGAAAGCCATTTATCAACAACATCCAGAAACGCCACCGGCTTCTTTGGGCCCAAGATCATCTAAGATGGACTGATGCAAAGTGGAAAAGTGTTATGTGGTCTGACAAGTCCACATTTCAAATTCCATCCATCCATCCAATTTTCTACCGCTTATTCCCTTTCGGGGTCACAGGGGGCGCTGGCGCCTATCTCAGCTACAATCGGGCGAAAGACAGGGTACACCCTGGACAAGTCGCCACCTCATCGCAGGGCCAACACAGATAGACAGACAACATTCACACACTAGGGCCAATTTAGTGTTGCCAATCAACCTATGCCCAGGTGCATGTCTTTGGAAGTGGGAGGAAGCCGGAGTACCCGGAGGGAACCCACGCATTCACGGGGAGAACATGCAAACTCCACACAGAAAGATCCCGGGCCTGGATTTGAACCCAGGACTGCAGGAACTTCTTATTGTGAGGCAGACACACTAACCCCTCTGCCACCGTGAAGCCCCACATTTCAAATTGTTTTTGGAAATATTCGACATCATGTCATCCGGACCAAAGGGGAAGCAAACCATCCAGACTGTTCTAGGCGCAAAGTGTAAAAGCCAGCATGTGTGATGGTATGGGGGTGCATTAGTGCCTAAGGCATGGGTAACTTACACATCTGTGAAGGCACCATTAATGCTGAAAGGTACATACAGGTTTTGGAACAACATATGCTGCCATCTAAGCGCCGTCTTTTTCAAGGACGCCCCTGCTTATTTCAGCAAGCCACATTCAGCACGTGTTACAACAGCGTGGCTTAGTAAAAAAAGAGTGCGGGTACTGTCCAGACCTGTCTCCCGTGGAAAATGTGTGGCGCATTATGAAGTGTAAAATACGACAGCGGAGACCCCGGACTGTTTAAGGACTGAAGCTCTACATAAAACAAGAATGGGAAAGAATTCCACTTTCAAAGCTTCAACAATTAGTTTCCTCAGTTCCCAAACGTTTATTGAGTGTTGTTAAAAGAAAAGGTGATGTAACACAGTGGTGAACATGCCCTTTCCCAACTACTTTGGCACGTGTTGCAGCCATGAAATTCTAAGTTAATTATTATTTGCAAAAAAACAAATAAAGTTGATGAGTTTGAACATCAAATATGTTGTCTTTGTAGCATATTCAACTGAATATGGCTTGAAAATGATTTGCAAATCATTGTATTCTGTTTATATTTACATCAAACACAATTTCCCAACTCATATGGAAACATGGTTTGTAGAATCATAATTCTGCTGGGATTAAGCATCAAGTGTTCATTCAAGGCTTAGACAAAATATGGAGATACATATGGTGTATGGTGACATGCCCTAGAAAATATCGAGATATTAATCAAAGGCCGTATCGCCCAGCCCTTCGGCGAAGGTTTCCAACAAGTTTGTATCAGACAGTGAGTTAGTCATGTTCTAGAAGGGGAACCCACCCTGTGCACACCCACACCCACATTCATGCTCCTCATACATGAAACAATAGGAGTGACCTAATGGTCATCGATGCAAGGTTTTCCACGGCGTCATACCAGACATACCTCAGTGACGCTGATCTCACACACCTTCCTGGTGAATACTTTGATCGAGTCAATGGAGGCTCGCCCAATTTTGGGCCTCACATTCAATTCCCCCTGGACAGAGTAGGAATATGGGGGTGGGACTCAACCCTCTGAGTCATTTCCAGTGTGGAACTGTCACAGGATGCCACCTGTGTGACAAATCCAGTCGGGAAATGTCCTCCCTCCTAAATATTCCAAAGTCAACTGTCAGCTTTATTATAAGAAAATGGAAGAGTTTGGGAACAACAGCAACTCAGTCACCAAGTGGGAGGAATTATGGTGTGGGATTGTTTTTCAGGAGTTGGGCTTGTCCCCCTTAGTTATGGTAAATGGGTTTGTGACAGACTCTTGCTGTCGTCGTGCGGGTTCAATGGACCACCCAGGAAGGGGATTTCTTTATTTTTAAATACAGCTTGTTTGCGGTCGGGTCGCTTTTCAGCTCCTTCCTCCACTGCTCGTTCCCGGTCTGCTTTTTAGCCGGCGTCAACGTCGTCCTCGTCTCTCGCGTCTTGCTTCCTCTTGGCTCTCCAGCCACTGCTGCGGACACTCCACCTCCTTTTTTGATCTTTCCTCCTTCTCCCCTTTTATACACTGCGAGAGGCTAAGTCAATCGTGTGCCGGTACGCGATCCACGCACCAGAATCAAATTGCGGCATCGCTCCCAGCACGCCCCGCCTCTCTGCTCCGCCGCATTCTCCGCCTCCTTGCCGCCATCTTGGGCAGGGCTCCAGCGTGCCGTGACCTGCTTACTTGTACAACACTTTTCTACCTTCAAGGTACTCAAAGCGCTTTGACACTATTTCCACATTCACACACACATCTACACACTGATGGCAGGAGCTGCCATGCAAGGCCCTGATCACCACACCATCAGGAGCAAGGGAGAAGTGTCTTGCTCAAGGGCACAACAGACGTAACGAGGTTGGTAGAAGGTGGGGATAGAACATACTTACCTTGAGATCTCCAAATTCGAGAGATGGGGTTTTTTTTTAGGTGGGGGGGTTAGCGGTGTCGCCATGTCTCTTCTTCATTCTTCTGCTTCGTCCCTGTTATGTCTTTTTGGACATTACTACTTGCCGTAGTTTTGAAGCAATGCATGATGGGAATCCGGGTGTTTTGTGTCAGTGTGTTAACACACGCTGAGAAATAGCTCCATTCCTGCTTATGGATAACGGAGACATTTATAATAGTCTTCTTTTCAGGTGAGAGAGGACGCTAAAGGCACGCCCCCAATATTGTTGTCCGGCCTGGAAATGGGGAGAAATTCGGGAAAATGGTTGCCCCGGGAGATTTTCGGGAGGGGCACTGAAATTCGGGAGTCTCCCAGGAAAATCGGGAGGGTTGGCAAATATGGGATAGAACCAGGAACCCTCAGGTTGCTGGCACAGCCACTCTCCCAACCGAGTTCCAGTGAAAGGAACTTTTGAAAGCTCCAGGAAACCAAAACATTTTGGACAATTCCATGCCCATTCCTCTTCCAACATGACTGTGCACCAGTACACAACGTAAGGTCCGTAAAGACATGGTGTGGATGAACTTGACTGGCCTGCACAGAGTCCTGACCTGAACCCAATAGAACGATTTTTGGGATGAATCCGAACGGAGACTGAGAGCCAGGCCTTCTCGACCTTACCAATGCGCTTTTGGAAGAATGGTGGAAAATTCCTGTAAACACACCCCGCAACCTTGTGGACAGCCTTCCAAGGAAGAGTCGAAGCTGTAATAGCTGCAAAAGGTGGACCCACATCATATTGAACCCTATGGGTTAAAAATGGGATAGCACTTCAAGTTCATATGTGAGTCAAAGCAGGTGCCCAAATACTTTTGGTAATTTAGTGAATATTCTAGACCAGGGGTCGGGAACCTTTTTGGTTTAGAAAGCCATAAAAAGCTAAATATTTTAAAACCGATTTCTCTGAGAGCCATATCATCATTTTTTTTAACACTGAATACCACTAAATGCGTGCATTTTTAAGTAAGACCAACATTTTTAGAGTATAACGAGTAGGGATGTCCGATAATATTGGACTGCCGATATTATCGGCCGATTAATGCTTTAAAATGTAATATCGTAAATTATCGGAATTGGTTTCAAAATGATCAGTATCTGTTTCAAAAAGTAAAATGTATGACTTTACACGGACTTAGAGGGAAGTACAGAGCGCCAATAAACTTTAGAGGCACTGCCTTTGCATGCTGGCCCGGTCACATATCATCTACGGCTTTTCATGCACTCACAAGTGAATGTGAATTGTGAATTATATTTTATATAAGACTTTTCTCTAGTGACTCAAAGCGCTTTACATAGTGAAACCCAATATCTAAGTGACATTTAAACCAGTGTGGGTGGCACTGGGAGCAGGTGGGTAAAGTGTCTTGCCCAAGGACACAACGGCAGTGACTAGGATGGCGGAAGCGGGAATTGAACCTGCAACCCTCAAGTTGCTGGCACGGCCACTCTACCAACCGAGCTATACCGCCCCAACAAGGCATACTTGGTCAACAGCCATACAGGTCACACTGAGGGTGGCCGTATAAACAACTTTAACACTGTTACAAATATGCGCCACACTGTGAACCCACACCAAGCAAGAATGACGAACACATTTTGGTAGAACATCCGCACCGTATCCATCCATCCATCCATTTTCTACCGCTTATTCCCTTTCGGGGTCGCGGGGGGCGCTGGCGCCTATCTCAGCTACAATCGGGCGGAAGGCGGGGTACACCCTGGACAAGTCGCCACCTCGTCGCAGGGCCAACACAGATAAACAGACAACACTCACACTCACATTCACACACTAGGGCCAATTTAGTGTTGCCAATCAAATGGATGGATCCGCACCGTAACACAATTCCAAGTTGCTGTTTTGAGGCATGTTAAAAAAAAATAATGCACTTTGTGACTTCAATAATAAATATGGCAGTGCCATGCTGGCATTTTTTTCCCATAACTTGAGTTGATTTATTTTGGAAAACCTTGTTACATTGTTTAATGCATCCAGCGGGGCATCACAACAAAATTTGGCATAATAATGTGTTCATTCCACAACTGTATTCATCGGTATCGGTAATTAAGAGTTGGACAATATCAGAATAACGGCAAAAAAACCTTTATCGGACATCTCTGATAACAAGTCTTTTATTCTTTCAAACGACGTTGTTATTCTGAAGCTAACCAATAATAAACAAAATACTTTTTACCAAGCATTTAAGTCTCATCTTAAAACTCATCTGTATACTCTAGCCTTTAAATAGACCTCCTTTTTAGACCAGTTGATCTGCCGCTTCTTTTCTTTCTCCTATGTCCCCCCCTCCCTTGTGGAGGGGGTCCGGTCCGATGACCATGGATGAAGTACTGACTGTCCAGAGTCGAGACCCAGGATGGACCGCTCGCCTGTATCGGTTGGGGACATCTCTACGCTGCTGATCCGCTTGAGATGGTTTCCTGTGGACGGGACTCTCACTGCTGTCTTGGAGCCACTATGGATTGAACTTTCACAGTATCATGTTAGACCCGCTCGACATCCATTGCTTTCGGTCCCCTAGAGGGGGGGGGGGGTTGCCCACATCTGAGGTCCTCTCCAAGGTTTCTCATAGTCAGCATTGTCACTGGCGTCCCACTGGATGTGAATTCTCCCTGCCCACTGGGTGTGAGTTTTCCTTGCCCTTTTGTGGGTTCTTCCGAGGATGTTGTAGTCGTAATGATTTGTGCAGTCCTTTGAGACATTTGTGATTTGGGGCTATATAAATAAACATTGATTGATTGATTGATTACTCATTACTTATCGTGTTAAGCAACGTCAGCTCAGATTTATCCGAGAGCCAGATGCAGTCATCAAAAGAGCCACATCTGGCTCGAGAGCCACAGGTTCCCTACCCCTGTTCTAGACAGTATATGGGCTATTTCATGGATATCAGTATTTTTTATTGTTTATACATGATCTAAAGATATTAAAGGTATCTTGGGTCATATCCGTGCAGTTTTTACATGTCTTTGATTAGCAACTTATTTCAAGTTTGTGTTGTATTTGTGTTTTGTTGGGTTTGGGGAGCGTGGAAAAGAAGCAACTACCAGGGCAGAGTGGCTCAAACCTCTGTTGACATTATGGCCCAACATGCAGGAGTCATGACCTTGGAAGACCTTGAAAGTCTCGAAAGTGAGTTAGTCGCTTCCATCAGTCCGACGTACAAGGTGTGTTGAAGTTGTGTGTTGTATCTCCCTTTGAATATTATGTTCGGCACAGAAAGTGAGTCCATTGTGTGCTAAGGGTGTGCGTCTACGGGAGCCTCCTCCCAACAGTCAAGGGCCGGCTGCCCGGCTGCTGTTCAACATCCTGGAGGACTTTCCTCTCAAAGGTGAACAATATTGAGTTTGAGTTTCGTTTTTTTGATGAACATGCATGCATTTAACATACCCGATTTTCCCTGGAGACTCCCGAATTTCAGTCTCTGCTCTAAATCATCTCAAAAGGTGTTCTATCGGTTTCAGGTCAGGACTCTGTGCAGGCCAGTCAAGTTCATCCACACCAGACTCCGTCATCCATGTCTTTATGGACCTTGCTTTGTCCACTGGTGCACAATCATGCTGGAAGAGGAAGGGGCCCGGTTGGTATAGCTCGGTTGGTAGAGTGGCCGTGCCAGCAACTTGAGGGTTGCAGGTTCGATTCCCGCTTCTGCCATCCTAGTCACTGCCGTTGTTTCCTTGGGCAAGAGACTTTACCCACCTGCTCCCAGTGCCACCCACACTGGTTTAAATGTAACTTGGATATTGGGTTTCGCTATGTAAAGCGCTTTGAGTCACTTGAGAAAAGCGCTATATAAATATAATTCACTTCACAATTCACCTCACACTGTTGGGAGCATGGAATTTTCCAAAATGTTTTGGTATCCTGGAGCATTCAAAAGTTCCTTTCACTGGAACTTGGGGAAGGCATGGGGCGGTTGGGAAAGTGGCTGTGCCAGCAACCTGAGGGTTCCTGGTTCTATCCCATACTTGCCAACCCTCCCGATATTCCGGGGGGACTCCCAAATTTCAGTGGCCCTGGTGGTTAAGAGGGGAGGAGTATATTTACAGCTAGAATTCACCAAGTCAAGTATTCCATATATATATATTTATTTATATATGTATATATATATATGTATATAGCTAGAATTCACAGAAAGTCAAATATTTCTTATATATATATATATATATATATATATATATATATATATATATATATATATATATATATATATATATATATATATACTATACTTGAATTTCAATGTTCATTTATTTACACATATACACACACATAACACTCATCTACTTATTGTTGAGTTAAGGGTTGAATTGTCCATCCTTGTTCTATTCTCTGTCACTATTTTTCCAACCATGCTGAACACCCTCTCTGATCATACATTGCTGTGTGGCACGCACAACAGTGCTTTCATCAAATGCACTAGAGTCTGGAATCTTCCATCTCTCCCTAGCATGGCCCAAAACCGGTCAATCTTTGCTTCCTGAGGAACATCTTCACTGCCAAGCACTTGGTAGTCCACTACTTCTTCCCGGAGGCTATCCAGGTCCAATCGCAGCTAGGGCTTGGAACTTACAAACGTATTTCTTCATCTTACTCATCGTCGGCGTCGCCATGGCTGTATCTTCCTCGTTCTTCTGCTTCGTCTCCTTGTTGTGTGCGCAGTTGCGCACTTCACTCTCTAAAAGCCGTAGATGTTAGTCACATATATATGTACAGTAGATGGCAGTATTGTCCTGTTTAAGAGTGTCACAACATTGCTGTTTACGGCCGACGAACTGCTTTACGGTAGACAAAAACGTGACTGCTGTTGTTGTGTGTTGTTACCGCGCTGGGAGGACGTTAATGAAACTGCCTAACAATAAACCAACATAAGAAACCAGGAAGTCGCCTTTGATCATTCTACAGTTATAACGTCATTGGGCAGACACGCTGTTTATATTCTGGGATAAAGCAGACGTGAAAACAGTATTTCGGGAGATTTTCGGGTGAAAATTTGTCCCGGGAGGTTTTCGGGAAAGGCGCTGAATTTCGGGAGTCTCCCGGAAAAATCCGGGAGGGTTGGCAAGTATGTGCACAACTTTTGGGACATTTGACGTTGGAGGCTTTGCGAAGCGTACGGTATTTTTTTGGAGGATCAAAAGTTTTTGTTTGAAACCAATAAGTAATATCGTTTAATTGCTGTGTTTGTTCATAGTTTTGACTACATCCATATTTTGGTGGCGGCTTTTCGCCCAACCCAAACTGACGCTTGGCATTACGCGGGTCAACCAGGACCACGCCACCGTTCCCGTGAAACCCCTCCCGAGCAAAAACTGCAGCCGCCAACGGTCAAAGATCACCCGCACAGACAAGTACGTGTTCCTACCAGTTTTCTGTTGGTACCAGTGTGTGCCGGGCGCACTCTGTTGACTTTAGATAAGAGTAGAGACATTGACTTCCCCTCACAAGGCTTTGTCTCTCCTTTACTGTCCTGTCAGCTCTGTGTGTGCCGTGTTTTCAGGATAGACCTGGGTTCTAGTTGTGAGGAAGTACATCACGCTGTCATCTTGAGGCAGAGAAAGTCAGACTTTAGGGTCACCGTCCTCAAGTTCACTATGTTGCCAAAAGTGTTTCACCACCTGCTTTGACTCACATATGAACTTGAAGTGCCATCCCAGTCCTAACCCATAGGGGTCAATATGATGTGGGTCCACCTTTTGCAGCTATTACAGCTTCAACTCTTCCTTGGAAGGCTGTCCACAAGGTTGCGGAGTGTGTTTATAGGAATTTTCCACCATTCTTCCAAAAGCGCAAGTGATGTTGGTGGGGAAGGCCTGGCTCTCAGTCTCCGTTCTAATTCATCCTTAAAGGTGTTCTATCAAGTTCAGGTCAGGACTCTGTGCAGGCCAGTCAAGTTCATCCACACCAGACTCCGTCATTCATGTTGGAAGAGGAAGGGGCCCGCTCCAAACTGTTCCCACAAGGTTGGGAGGATGGAATTTTCCAAAAAATGTTTTGGTATCCTGGAGCATTCAAAGTTCCTTTCACTGGAACTAAGGGGCCAAGCTCAACTCCTGAAAAACAACCCCGCACCATCAATCAATCCAAAATTATTTATAAAGCCCTAAATCACAAGTGTCTCAAAAGGCTGCACAAGCCAAAACGACATCCTGGGTTCAGATCCCACATCAGGGCAAGAAAAAACTCAACCCAATGGGATGACAATGAGAAACCTTGGAGGGGACTGCAGATGAAGTTACCCCCCCGCCTTGGGCGACCGGTGCATTGGACGTCGAGTGGATCTAGCATAATATTGTGGGAGTCCAGTCCATAGTGGATCTAACATAATAGTGTGAGAGTCCAGTCCATAGTGGATCTAACATAATAGTGTGAGAGTCCAGTCCATAGTGGATCTAACAGAATAGTGTGAGAGTCCAGTCCATAGTGGATCTAACATAATAGTGTGAGAGTCCAGTCCATAGTGGATCTAACATAATAGTGTGAGAGTCCAGTCCATAGTGGATCTAACATAATATTGTGAGAGTCCAGTCCATAGTGGATCTAACATAATAGTGAGAGTCCAGTCCATAGTGGATCTAACATAATAGTGAGAGTCCAGTCCATAGTGGATCTAACATAATAGTGTGAGAGTCCAGTCCATAGTGGATCTAACATAATAGTGTGAGAGTCCAGTCCATAGTGGATCTAACATATTAGTATGAGCCCAGTCCATAGTGGATCTAACATAATAGTGTGAGAGTCCAGTCCATAGTGGATCTAACATAATAGTGTGAGAGTCCAGTCCACAGTTGATCTAACATAATAGTGTGAGAGTCCAGTCCATAGTGGATCTAACATAATATTGTGAGAGTCCAGTCCATAGTGGATCTAACATAATAGTGTGAGAGTCCAGTCCATAGTGGATCTAACATAATATTGTGAGAGTCCAGTCCATAGTGGATCTAACATAATAGTGAGAGTCCAGTCCATAGTGGATCTAACATAATAGTGTGAGAGTCCAGTCCATAGTGGATCTAACATAATAGTGAGAGTCCAGTCCATAGTGGATCTAACATAATAGTGTGAGAGTCCAGTCCATAGTGGATCTAACATAATAGTGTGAGAGTCCAGTCCATAGTGGATCTAACATAATAGTGTGGGAGTCCAGTCCATAGTGGATCTAACATAATATTGTGAGAGTCCAGTCCATAGTGGATCTAACATAATAGTGTGAGAGTCCAGTCCATAGTGGATCTAACATAATAGTGTGAGAGTCCAGTCCATAGTGGATCTAACATAATAGTGTGAGAGTCCAGTCCATAGTGGATCTAACATAATAGTGTGAGAGTCCAGTCCATAGTGGATCTAACATAATAGTGTCAGAGTCCAGTCCATAGTGGATCTAACATAATAGTGTGAGAGTCCAGTCCATAGTGGATCTAACATAATAGTGAGAGTCCAGTCTACGCTGCTGATCCGCTTCCGCTTGAGCTGATTTCCTGTTGACGGGACTCTCGCTGCTGTCTTGGATCCGCTTTGAACTGAACTGTGTTGGATCCACTATGGATTGAACTTTCACAGTATCATGTTAGACCCGCTCGACATCCATTGCGTTCGGGGGGGGGGGGGGGGGTTGCCCACATCTGAGGTCCTCTCCAAGGTTTCTCATAGTCAGCATTGTCACTGGCGTCCCACTGGATGTGAATTCTCCCTGCCCACTGGGTGTGAGTTTTCCTTGCCCTTTTGTGGGTTCTTCCGAGGATGTTGTAGTCGTAATGATTTGTGCAGTCCTTTGAGACATTTGTGATTTGGGGCTATATAAATAAACATTGATTGATTGATTTTCTCACCGAAACATGTGGTAGGGAAACCATGTTCGCTTTGACCGCTCTGTTCCATAGTAAAGCTTCACCGGGAATGTAAACAATGAAACACCGGCTGTGTTTGTCTTGCTAAAGGCGGCCGCAATACACCGCTTCCCACCTACAGCTTTCTTCTTTGACGTCTCCATTATTCATTGAACAAATTGCAAAAAATTCAGCAACACAGATGTCCATAATAGTGTGGAATTATTTGATAAAAACAGCTGTGAACGATGACGGAACAAGATGTCCTCTACAATGCGTGACGTCACGCGCACGCCTCATCATAACCGCGACGTTTTAGCATGATACTATCGCGCGAAATTTAAAATTGCAATTTAGTAAACTAAACCGGCCGTATTAATATTAATATTTCATCATTGATACATAAACTATCAGACTAGTAGTGGCTTGCAGTAGGCCTTTAATCCATGTTCTAAAGTCAAATACAAATAAGGCAACAAGAAAACAAACATGCACACGCTCTTGGTTTTTGTCTCTCATGGGATTTTTCATACTTCTGACTAAGCTTTGCGCAGCCATTGGTCAGCCCACTTCCTGTGTGTGTGTGTGTGTGTGTGTGTGTGTGTGTGTGTGTGTGTTTCCTGACCCTTGTTGTAGTAGAAGTGCTTCTAGAAGGAAGGACAGTGTATCCAACACACAGACTCCCACCACTTGCTGGCTTCCTGCCTCCCCAACCAGCTGCTCCGTCCCATCCTTCCCCTCCTGCACTTCTTTGCAATTTGCTTCAGTTCCTTCTCCTTTTTCCCGTCTCAGTGCATTTTTTATTTTTTTTTCCCCCCCCCTTGTCATTTCGGGCTGAGCGATGTGTTGTTCGGTGGGTTTTGCCAGATCTCTGGGCCTAGCTTTGTTGCCCCTGGCCCTCTGCTGCGTGCTGGCCAACCTGCTGCTCTTGTTTCCAATGGGAGAAATGACCTACATCCAGCAGGGCCGCCTGGCCAGCTACATCTGGTACTTTGGTGGTCTGGGCGGTGGAGGACTGCTGGTGAGTACTCAACATTTCCTTTTTAACTATACGGTTGTGGTCAAAAGTTTCTAATCATTTCTACAACTCTTATTTTCTTGTGATGTAGTGATTGGAGCACATACTTGTTGGTCGCCAAAAAAAATTCATGAAGTTTGCTTCTTTTATGAACTTATTATGGCTCTACTGAAAATGTCAGCAAGTCTGTGAGCAATGTTGATATTTGCTGACATGTCCCTTGGCAAGTTTCACTGCAATAAGGCGCTTTTGGTAGCCATCCACAAGCTTCTGCTTCCATTTTTGACCACAAACTTGGTGCAGTTCAGCTAAATGTGTTGCTTTTTTGACGTGGACTTGTTTCTTCAGCATTGTCCACACGTTTAAGTCAGGACTTTGGGAAGGCCGTTCTAAAATCGTAATTCTAGCCTGATTTAGCCACTTTTGAGGTGTGTTTGGGGTCATTGTCCTGTTGGGAAACCCAACTGTGCCCAAGACCCAACCTCCGTGGGTCCAGAAGCGACATCTTAAGACTTGCCTAAAGTTTGCTGCTGATCACATGGACAAAGATAAGACCTTCTGGAGGAAAGTTCTGAAACAAAAATGTAGCTGTTCGGCCACAATACCCAGCAATATGTTTAGAGGAGAAAAGGTGAGGCCTTTAATCCCAGGAACACCATGCATACCGTCAAGCATGGTGGTGGTAGTATTATGCTCTGGGGCTGTTTTGCTGCCAATGGAACTGCTGCTTTACAGAGAGTAAACGGGACGATGAAAAAGGAGGATTACCTCCAAATTCTTCAGGACAAGCTAAAACCATCAGCCCGGGGGTTGGGTCTTGGGCGCAGTTGGGTGTTCCAACAGGACAATGACCCCAAACACATGCAAAAATGGTAAAGGGATGGCTAAGTTAGGCTAGAATGAAGGTTTTGGAGTCCTGACTTAAACGTGTGGACAATGCTGAAGAAACAAGTTCATGTCTGAAAAGCAACAAATTTAGCTGAACTGCACCAATTTTGTCAAGAGGAGTGGTCAAAAATTCAAGCGGAAACTTGTGGATGGCTACCTAAAATCTATTTTTGACTTTTGACTTAGGAGATTTGCTGACATTTTCAGTAGAGCCATAATAAATTCATAAAAGAAGCAAACTTCATGAATGTTTTTTTGCAACAAACAAGTATGTGCTCCAATCACTACATCACAAAAAAAAAGTTTTATGAATGATTGGAAACTGAAGTTTCACTGCAATAAGGCACTTTTGGTAGCCATCCACAAGCTTCTGCTTACATTTTTGACCTCTCGTCTTGACAAAATTGGTGCAGTTCAGCTAAATGTGTTGGTTTTCTGACATGGACTTGTTTCTTCAGCATTGTCCACACGTTTAAGTACAGAACTTTGGGAAGGCCATTCTAAAATCGTAATTCTAGCCCGATTTAGCCATTCCTTTTACCACTTTTGAGGTGTGTTTGGGGTCATTGTCCTGTTGGAACACCCAACTGTGCCCAAGACCCAACCTCCGTGGGTCCAGAAGCGACATCTTAAGACTTGCCTAAAGTTTGCTGCTGATCACATGGACAAAGATAAGACCTTCTGGAGGAAAGTTCTGAAACAAAAATGTAGCTGTTTGGCCACAATACCCAGCAATATGTTTGGAGGAGAAAAGGTGAGGCCTTTAATCCCAGGAACATCATGCATACCGTCAAGCATGGTGGTGGTAGTATTATGCTCTAGGCCTGTTTTGCTACCAATGGAACTGGTGCTTTACAGAGAGTAAATTGGACAATAAAAAAGGATTATTCAGGACAAGCTAAAACCATCAGCCCGGAGGTTGGGTCTTGGGCGCAGTTGGGTGTTCCAACAGGACAATGACCCCAAACACATGCAAAAATGGTAAAGGGATGGCTAAGTTAGGCTAGAATGAAGGTTTTGGAATGGCCTTCACAAAGTCCTGACTTAAATGTGTGGACAATGCTGAAGAAACAAGTTCATGTCTGAAAAGCAACCAATTTAGCTGAACTGCACCAATTTTGTCAAGAGGAGTTATCAAAAATTCAAGCGGAAACTTGTGGATGGCTACCTAAAATCTATTTTTGACTTTTGACTTAGGAGATTTGCTGACATTTTCAGTAGAGCCATAATAAATTCATAAAAGAAGCAAACTTCATGAATGTTTTTTTGCAACAAACAAGTATGTGCTCCAATCACTACATCACAAAAAAAAAAGTTGTATAAATGATTGGAAACTGAAGTTTCACTGCAAAAAGGCGCTTTTGGTAGCCATCCACAAGCTCCTGCTTACATTTTTGACCTCTCGTCTTGACAAAATTGGTGCAGTTCAGCTAAATGTGTTGGTTTACTGACATGGACTTGTTTCTTCAGCATTGTCCACACGTTTAAGTACAGAACTTTGGGAAGGCCATTCTAAAATCGTAATTCTAGCCCGATTTAGCCATTCCTTGTACCACTTTTGAGGTGTGTTTGGGGTCATTGTCCTGTTGGAACACCCAACTGTGCCCAAGACCCAACCTCCGTGGGTCCAGAAGCGACATCTTAAGACTTGCCTAAAGTTTGCTGCTGATAAGACCTTCTGGAGGAAAGTTCTGAAACAAAAATGTAGCTGTTTGGCCACAATACCCAGCAATATGTTTGGAGGAGAAAAGGTGAGGCCTTTAATCCCAGGAACACCATGCATACCGTCAAGCATGGTGGTGGTAGTATTATGCTCTGGGGCTATTTTGCTGCCAATGGAACTGGTGCTTTACAGAGAGTAAATGGGACAATGACAAAGGATTATTCAGGACAAGCTAAAACCATCAGCCCGGAGGTTGGGTCTTGGGCGCAGTTGGGTGTTCCAACAGGACAATGACCCCAAACACACCTCAAAAGTGGTACAAGGAATGGCTAAATCGGGCTAGAATTACGATTTTAGAATGGCCTTCCCAAAGTTCTGTACTTAAACGTGTGGACAATGCTGAAGAAACAAGTCCATGTCAGTAAACCAACACATTTAGCTGAACTGCACCAATTTTGTCAAGAGGAGTGGTCAAAAATTCAAGCGGAAACTTGTGGATGGCTACCAAAAATCTATTTTTGACTTTTGACTAAGAAGATTTGCTCACATTTTCAGTAGAGCCATAATAAATTCATAAAAGAAGCAAACTTCATGAATGTTTTTTTGCAACAAACAAGTATGTGCTCCAATCACAAAATCACAACAAAAAAAAAAGTTGTATAAATGATTGGAAACTGAAGTTTCACTGCAAAAAGGCGCTTTTGGTAGCCATCCACAAGCTTCTGCTTACATTTTTGACCTCTCGTCTTGACAAAATTGGTGCAGTTCAGCTAAATGTGTTGGTTTTCTGACATGGACTTGTTTCTTCAGCATTGTCCACACGTTGAAGTCAGGACTTTGGGAAGGCCATTCTAAAATCGTAATTCTAGCCCGATTTAGCCATTCCTTTTACCACTTTTGAGGTGTGTTTGGGGTCATTGTCCTGTTGGAACACCCAACTGTGCCCAAGACCCAACCTCCGTGGGTCCAGAAGCGACATCTTAAGACTTGCCTAAAGTTTGCTGCTGATCACATGGACAAAGATAAGACCTTCTGGAGGAAAGTTCTGAAACAAAAATGTAGCTGTTTGGCCACAATACCCAGCAATATGTTTGAAGGAGAAAAGGTGAAGCCTTTAATCCCAGGAACACCATGCATACCAACAAGCATGGTGGTGGTAGTATTATGCTCTGGGCCTGTTTTGCTGCCGATGGAACTGCTGCTTTACAGAGAGTAAATGGGACAATGAAAAAGGATTATTCAGGACAAGCTAAAATCATCAGCCCGAAGGTTGGGTCTTGGGCGCAGTTGGGTGTCCCAACAGGACAATGACTTATAGTCCTCGTCGCGGCGCACTTTTCTGTGTCTGGTGGCAGCGTCTGCTGCGGGGGCTCATCTTGCTCGGGGTCGATCCTGTCGCTCTCGTGGTCATTTGTTGTCGGGTGGGTTCCTCTCCTACTTCTGCCACCATTGCTCCTCCTTCTCCCCTTTTATGCTGCAGCAGAAGATGCAGGGATTGAGCACAGGTGTGTTGAGTACGCACCTGACTCTGCTGGCTGTAGTGTCGCTCCAGCCGTGCCCCGCCTCTCCGCTCTGCTGCATGCTCCGCCTCCTGGCCGCCATCTTGGGCAGGACCATGCTTTTCCCTGGTGTGGTGAGATTATCCTCTGCATTTGACCCATCACTGAGGGGAGGAGTGAGCAGCAGCACTGGCCACACCCAAGATTTATTTTTGGTGATTTAACCTATCTGTATTGGCCCTGCGATGAGGTGGCGACTTGTCCAGGGTGTACACCACCTTTCGCTCGATTTTAGCTGGGATAGGCTCCAGCGCCCCCCGCAACCCCAAAGGGAATAAACGGTAGAAAATGGATGGATGGAACCCCCAATTCTAACCCTTGACGCTGAGTGCCAAGCAGGGAGGTAATGGTTCCCATTTTTATAGTCTTTGGTATGACTCGGCCGGGGTTTGAACTCACGACCTACCCATCCCAGGGTGGACAGTCTAACCACTAGGCTAGTTTGAGTCAGAATTATAGAAAATCATGTTTGAGGTTTGACATTTAGTCGTAAAAATGCCTCACGTTTCACTTGGTTATCTTCTTTAACCTTCGTCTTGTGTTAGGGTCGGCACCGACCCGTTTTAGTTTTTAAATGCATAAAAACACCACATAGATTTATTTTTTTGCATCAAAGCTTTTTGACTTTGTCAGGAACCTCTTTGTCAACAAAATAAAACATTTTAATTTTTTTCACTAAATTATAAAATGCTCTGGTAGAAATTATGCCCTTGGTGTTGTTAGGGTCGGTTTTGACCCGGTTATAAAAATAAGATGATAAAGCAAATATAAGAGCCAAAACTGAACACACTGACAGCCAGCTCCTCTCCCAATCATGTGAGCTTTAGTGGATTCTCATTTTACCTTGTTATCCTGTACGAAAACAAACAAAAGACGGACACTAAAAGTGTCACTTTTTGCCACTCTGATTTTGTTTTTTTTATTAGTTTTGGAACTAGTAATCTATTTCTCTTGGTTTCATTTGCTTGATTGGTTGTTTGTTTGATGTTGGATTTCTGTTGCTGAAAAAAACACTTTTTAGCCTTTTTCTTGAAGTAAATATATATGGGTCGAAATTGACCCGTAACACCATAGATGTTACTATAGTTAAAATTCGTAAAATGAAAAAATAAACAAAACACATTTATTCAAGAGATGTGTTCTAATACCTCTTAGTAATAGTTAGGTAACACAACAACCTTTTTTTATTCATATGATTCTCTTGAGGTTCGTTTTACCATTTTTAAAAATTGAAATCGAGGGGTATACTGACAAAATAAGGCCCAATGGCCCAAACCAAAAATATTAAAACCAATATTTTCAAGGATAAGGAAGCCTAACAAGGTAACCAAGAGATGAGAAACAAATTGGATGATAGATAATTGTTTTTAGTGTATTTTACAGCTGATTTAAAACATGGGTCAAAACCGACCCGTTAACATAAGAGATGGTAACAGAAAGCTAACACAAGAGGAAGGTTAAAACGTGGCTCGGACCCACATTTTTGATCAATTGTCTAATTTACGGCATTCAGGGACTTGACTGTTTAAAAGCATTGAAAAATAATAATAATAAAAAATTCCAACTTGTATGCACTATTAAAAATGTACTTGTGACAGTCTTGCTGTCGTCGTGCGGGTTCAATGGACCACCCAGGAAGGACATGCTTTTGAGCAGGTTTGACTTCTTTATTTTTCAATAAAGCTTGGTTGCAACTCGGATCGCTTTTCAGCTCCTTCCTCCACTGCTCATTCCCGGTCTGCTTTTCAGCCGCCGTCGTTGTCGTACTTGGGGCGGCATAGCTCGGTTGGTAGAGTGGCCGTGCCAGCAACT
Source organism: Nerophis ophidion (assembly GCF_033978795.1). Taxonomy (NCBI): domain Eukaryota; kingdom Metazoa; phylum Chordata; class Actinopteri; order Syngnathiformes; family Syngnathidae; genus Nerophis; species Nerophis ophidion. The sequence goes on from NC_084632.1 coordinate 42,623,037, forward strand.
TGAGGGTTGCAGGTTCGATTCCCGCTTCCGCCATCCTAGTCACTGCCGTTGTGTCCTTGGGCAAGACACTTTACCCACCTGCTCCCGGTGCCACCCACACTGCTTTAAATGTAACTTAGATATTGGGTTTCACTATGTAAAGCGCTTTGAGTCACTAAGAGAAAAGCGCTGTATAAATATAATTCACTTCACTTGTCTTGCGCTCTATGTTGCTCTTGCGAACTCTCCTCCTTTCTTCCCGATCCCTCCTCCTTCTCCCCTTTTATACAGTATCAGGAGAAATGTCCCGCCCCGACTCTCCGCTCCGCCGCACTCTCCGCCTCCTTGCCGCCATCTTGGGCAGGGCTGCAGCGTGCCCTGCCCGCCGTCGGCGCGTTGGCTCCTCCTCTCGACCGTACTCCACGACTCATCTGAGATGTGTAGATCGTGATGTCATACCAAAGACTATAAAAATGGGAGCCATTACCTCCCTGCTTGGCACTCAGCATCAAAGCTTGGAATTGGGGGTTAAATCACCCAAAAAATGATTCCCGGGCGTGGCCACGGCTGCTGCTCACTGCTCTCCTCACCTCCCGGGGGGTGATCAAGGGTGATGGGTCAAATGCAGAGAATAATTTCGCCACACCTAGTGTGTGTGTGACAATCATTGGTACTTTACTTTTTAGGAATAGAGACATAATTGGAAATTAATTTACTTCCATGCGTCTCCCGCTTCACAGTAGGAGTATTTTTGCCCTCCTTAAAAGTGATTTCCCTGCAGCGTGATCCAGTCTGCATGTGTCCCCCGAGAACACTGGAGTTCTGTGTGAATCAACAGATAATCCCTGCGCTCGCCATGTCGCTCTGTGGGCTCTGTGCTCCCACTGAGACGCTCACTTTGTTTGGTTTTTAGGCCAGAAACAGATGACGGATTATGTTTTCCCACACAAAACTTACTCTGTTGTGCGTTAAAAGTTTCTTGTTCGCTTTCCTCCAGAAGGTCTTATCTTTGTCCATGTGGTGTCGGATGAAACAAAAATGTAGCTGTTTGGCCACAATACCCAGATATGTTTGTAGGAGAAAATGTGATGCTTTTAATCCCAGGAACACCAAACCTACTGTCAAGCATGGTGGTGGTAGTATAATGCTGTGGGCCTGTTTTGCTGCCAATGGAACTGGTGCTTTACAGAGAGTAAATGGGACAATGAAAAATGAGGATTACTTCCAAATTCTTCAGGACAAGACCAGAGGTTGGGTCTTGGGCGCAGTTGGGTGTTCCGACAGGAAAATAACCCCAAACATACCTCAAAAGTGGTAAAAGAATGTCTAAATCAGGCTGGAATGAAGGTTTTAGAATGGTTTTCCTAAAGTCCTGACATAAATGTGTGGACAATGCTGAAGAAACAAGTCCATGTCTGAAAAAACAACACATTTAGCTGAGTTTTGTCAAAAGGGGGAGGTCGAAAATTCAACCAAAAACTTGTGGATGGCTACCAAAAGTCCTTTTTCGACGTTGGAACCAGCAGTGTCAGCAAATATTAACATTGCTCACAGACTTGCTGACATTTTCAGTAGAGCCGTAATAAATTCATAAAAGAAGCAAACTTCATGAATGTTTTCTGCGACCAAGTATGTGCTCCAATCACTACATCACAAAAAATAAGTTGTAAAACTGATTGGAAACTCAAGTTTCAATCCAATAAGGCGCTTTTGGTAGCCTGATTGAATTTTTGACCACTCCTCTTGACAAAATTGGTGAAGTTCAGCTAAATGTGTTGCTTTTCTGACATGGACTTGTTTCTTCAGCATTGTCCACACATTCAAGTCCTAACTTTGTGAAGGCCACTCTAAAACCTTCATCTTTGCCCAGTGGGTGTGAGTTTTCCTTGCCCTTTTGTGGGTTCTTCTGAGGATGTCGTAGTCGTAATGATTTGTGCAGTCCTTTGAGACATTTGTGATTAAGGGCTATATAAATAAACATTGATTGATTGATTCTGTCCTGATTTAGGCATTCCTTTACCACATTTGACCTGTGTCAAACCATGAATTGATTTACGTGGACCCCGGCTTAAACAAGTTGAAAAACTTATTGGGGTGTTGCCATTTAGTGGTCAATTGTACGGAATATGTACTGTACTGTGTAATCTACTAATAAAAGTTTCAATCGATCAATCAATCAAATTATTTGGGGTCATAGTCCTGTTGGATCACCCAACTGCGCCCAAGACCCAACCTCCGGGCTGAGGATTTTAGGTCGTCCTGAAGAATTTGGAGGTAATCCTCCTTTTTCATTGTCCCCGAGTTAGGAAAGAGTGGATCGTGAGATCGACAGACGGATCGGTGTGGCGTCTTCGGTAATATTTTGGTATCCTGTAGCATTCAAAGGTGGAGTACCATCCCCGGGTTGGGGAGGAGATCTTGCCCCAAGTGGAGGAGTTCAAGTATCTCAGAGTCTCGGTCATGAGTGAGGGAAGAGTGGATCGTGAGATTAACAAGGGGATCGGTGCGGCGTGTTCAATAATGCGGACGCTGTATCGATCCGTTGTGGTGAAGAAGGAGCTGAGCCGGAAGGCAAAGCTCAATCAATCAATCAATGTTTATTTATATAGCCCCAAATCACAAATGTCTCAAAGGACTGCACAAATCATTACGACTACGACATCCTCGGAAGAACCCACAAAAGGGCAAGGAAAACTCACACCCAGTGGGCAGGGAGAATTCACATCCAGTGGGACGCCAGTGATAATGCTGACTATGAGAAACCTTGGAGAGGACCTCAGATGTGGGCAACCCCCCCCCCTCTAGGGGACCGAAAGCAATGGATGTCGAGCGGGTCTAACATGATACTGTGAAAGTTCAATCCATAGTGGCTCCAACACAGCCGCGAGAGTTCAGTTCAAAGCGGATGCAAGACAGCAGCGAGGGTCCCGTCCACAGGAAACCATCTCAAGCGGAGGCGGATCAGCAGCGTAGAGATGTCCCCAACCGATACACAGGCGAGCGGTCCATCCTGGGTCCCGACGAGCGCTCCATCCTGGGTCTCGACTCTGGACAGCCAGTACTTCATCCATGGTCATCGGACCGGACCCCCTCCACAAGGGAGGGGGGGACATAGGAGAAACAAGAAAAGAAGCGGCAGATCAACTGGTCTAAAAAGGAGGTCTATTTAAAGGCTAGAGTATACAGATGAGTTTTAAGGTGAGACTTAAATGCTTCTACTGAGGTAGAATCTCGAACTGTTACCGGGAGGGCATTCCAGAGTACTGGAGCCTGAACGGAAAACGCTCTATAGCCCGCAGACTTTTTTGGGGGCTCTAGGAATCACTAATAAGCCGGAGTCTTTTAAACGCAAATTTCTTCCCGGGACATATGGTACAAAGCTCTCAATTTACGGGTCGCTCTACGTTCCCATCCTCACCTATGGTCATGAGCTTTGGGTTATGACCGAAAGGACAAGATCACGAGTACAAGCGGCCCAAATGAGTTTCCTCCACCGGGTGGCAGGTCTCTCCCTTAGAGATAGGGTGAGAAGCTTTGTCATCCGGGAGGAACTCAAAGTAAAGCCGCTGCTCCTCCACATGGAGAGGAGCCAGGTGAGGTGGTTCGGGCATCTGGACAGGGTACCGAAAGGTAGGAGACCACGGGGAAGACCCAGGACACGTTGGGAAGACTATGTCTCCCGGTTGGCCTGGGAACGCCTCGGGATCCCCCGGGAGGAGCTGGACCAAGTGGCTGGGGGGAGGGAAGTCTTGGCTTCTCTACTTAGGCTGCTGCCCCCGCAACCCGACCTCGGATAAGCGGAAGAAGATGGATGGATTAATGGCATTCTAAAAATAATAATAATTTTCAAATACATGTATTGTTCATACATTTTTTGAGGGCTTTCTTCTGCAGTATATTAAATTAATATTAATTTTTACGTTAATCTTGTTATAAAACACAATTAAAATCAAGAGTAAGATTAGTAATTCACTGGAAGTATTTGAGGAAAAGTTGGGACCCAAGGTCAAAAAGGTTAAGAACCCCTGCTTTAGTCGTTACCTAATAACTCTTTTCTCTGTTGTTCTAGATGCTCATTCCGGCAGTGACCTTCATCTCGCTGGGAAAGTGCAGTTGTTGCTGGAATGAGAGCTTGATGGTAAGGAACCGCCGATCGGAAAAAAAAAAAAAAAGACTAAAAGCTTTACGCACGTGTCGCCTTTCTCCCAAGACAGTTGTTGTTTGGCCCCCATGCAACACTGCACCCTTTGGTAGGTGGAATGCTAATGCTAATCCAGCCATGATAATTAGACAAGGAGGCTTTTGTTGGTTCACACGCAACTAAGTAAGCTTGG
>NC_084632.1:42634849-42654849 GCF_033978795.1 Nerophis ophidion
AACCTTTTAAATGGTCCTCAGTAGTCCCGTACAAATTTGTGTGAATTATGCAAAATGATTTAAATTTGGTCCCCGTGAACGAAATAACTCTTTTCCCCAGGGTCCCCAGTAAGTATGAACAGCACATTACTTCATCAATCCAGAGATTTAAAGACGTGTATGAGCTAACTGGGCAGTGGACATTTGACCTTTTTTTTAATTATTTTTTTTATCCCTCCACAACCTGTAGAAAGGGTGGTCCCCACAAGTCACGATCAAAAACTTGGTCCCCGTTCCAAATGATAACCTGTGTGTGTGTGTTTGTTCCGTCAATTCTGACTTAATGGGGACATCGCTCTGTTTACACAGTCACCTGTAGGGGACCTCTGACGGTATGGGGACCGAAAAAACTGGACCCCTAAAGGGAAACCTTTAATTTAATTTGAACTTTAAAAAAAATAAAAAATTAATGGTCCTCAGTATTCCCGTATAAATTTGTGTGAATTATGCAAAATGATTCAAATTTGGTCCCCATGAACCAAAATAACTCTTTTCCCCCAGGGTCCCCAGTAAGTATGAACAGCACATTACTTCATCAATCCAGAGATTTAATGACCTGTATGAGCTAACTGGGCAGTGGACATTTTACCAATTTTTTTTATGCCTCCACAACCTGTAGAAAGGGTGGTCCCCACAAGTCATGATCACAAACTTGGTCCTCATTCCAAATGATAACCAGTGTGTGTGTGTGTGTGTGTGTGTGTGTGTGTGTGTGTGTGTGTGAGCAGCTGCCTTTTCTTATTTGTTTCTTGCATGACAACGTGGTGGAAAGAATAATACGTCGCTGTAACAAAAACAAATACAAAGATTCCCATAATAACCTTGACCTCGCTCTCCAGATGTGCGGGTCGGTGTTGGCTGCTGTGGTCGGCCTGGCAGGGTCCGGCTACTGCTTCGTCGTTTCCGGCTTCGCCTTGATGCAGGGTCCGCAGTGTTTCACCTCTCTTGGGTGGTCGTACCCCTTCGCAGATCAGGGGGGCAGGTAGGAAGACACCAGTTCCTGCTGGATTTTCTTTTTCTTTTCTTTTAATGCCTGGATTTGAGGCAAAAGTTGTGAGAATGTTGTTCTAAGTCAGGGGTCGGCAACCCAAAAAAAATTCATCCCAAAGGTGTTCTATCGGGTTCAGGTCAGGACTCTGTGCAGGCCAGTCAAGTTCATCCACACCAGACTCTATCATTCATGTTTTTATGGACCTTGCTTTATGCACTGATGCACAGTCATGTTGGAATATTATATTGCACAGACTTAAAAGTAAACACCGGATGGCAGTGAAATCACATACTCATAGCTCATTGTCACATTTCTGTACTGTTTATCACGACTAATAGTAGTAATGATTGATTATAAATCCATGAACACCACCTAAGGCTTTGTTATTGTTTGCTGTCTGCTTCATCATTAGCAAGTTGCAGAAATTCTCTAAATATTTATTTCCATAAATACAGGTCAAATAAATATATATGTAAACTAGAAAGTGAGCACGCTGCTGTGTTTTGCTAAATAGTTATATACTACATTACCCAGAAGGCTTAGCGGCGTAGACAGGAACCGGAGGTAGTTCTGAGCCATGCAGGAAGACAACAATTGTGCTGTTGATATAAAGTGCATCCGAAAAATGTTTACTTTTTCCACATTTTGTTATGCCTTATTCCAAAAATGTTGTCCTCAAAATTCTACAGACAATACCCTATATTGACAATGTCGAAAAGGTGTATTGCGAATTTCCAAAAAAAAAAAATAATCGCAGCATCCATTCATTAACTGATAAATTGTTTCTGATTCTCAAAGTAACACAAGTCGAAGTGCATCCCTTTTGCACACTTTTGTTTCCAAATTAAATGAATGATTTGCAAATCCTTTTCAACTTATAGTCAATTGAATAGACCGCAAAAACAAGATATTTCACGTTCAAACTCCGAAACTTCATTTTTTTGCAAATATTATCTAATTTGGAATTTGATGCCCGCAACATGTTTAAAAAAAGCGGCAAAAGAGATGAGAACGTTGAGGACTGCTCATCAAACACTTATTCGGAACATCCCACAGGTGTGCGGGCTAACTGGAAACAGGTGGGTGCCATGATTGGCTATAAAAGCACCTTCCGTGAAACTCTCACTCATTCACAAAGAAGGATGGGGCGAGGGTCCTCACTTTGTCAACGAATCCCTGAGCAAATTGTTTTCTAACAACATTTCTCAACCAGCTATTGCAAATAATTTAGGGATTTCTCCATCTACGCGCCATAATATCATCAAAAGGTCCAGAGAATCTGGAGAAATCACTGCACGTAAGCCATGATATTACGGACCTTGGATCCCTCAGGCGGTACTGTGTCAAAAAGCGACATCAGTATGTAAAGGATATCACCACACGGGCTCAGGAACACTTTAGAAAACCACTGTCAGTAACTACAGTTCGTCTCTACATCTGTAAGTGCAAGTTAAAACTCTAATATGCAAAAGCCATTTATCAACAACACCCGCTGGGCCCGAGCTCATCTAAGATGGACTGATGCAAATTGGAAAAGTGTTCTGTGGTCTGACGAGTCCACATTTCAAATAGTTTTTGGAAACTGGATTTTGTGTCCTCCGTAACAAAGAGGAAAAGAACCATCCGGATTAATCTTGGCACAAAGTTGAAAAGCCAGCACTGGCAACAATTTAATAACCACACTCAGACCAGTCGAAAGTGTACGCCCGTTGCTAGGAAACCGGGTCATAAATGCTTTATTAAAGTACATAGACCTTGTGTTATTTGTCTTTTTCACTTTGCGAACCGATTTTCTGCCTTGCAGGTACCTGCTGCAGCCAGAGATGTGGTCTCTCTGCCTCCAGCCGCTCCGCATCGTGGAGTGGAACGTGACTCTGCTCTGCGTGCTGTTGGGCCTGGCAGTGTTGGAGTTCGTCCTGTGCCTCCTTCAGCTGGGCAGCGGTGTGGTGAACGCCGTCTGTCGGCCTTGCTGCTATAAGCAGGAGTACAGTTTGAACGCTTAGGCCCCTTCTACACCAAGCCGGGTAAATCCCAACTTACCTTATCCTTGTCGTTTAGACCCCCTCACCCCCCTCACCCCCTCACCCCCTCACCCCCTCACCCCCTCACCCTCCTGCCCTCTGTCAGCCGGCGCAATGCGACCTAATACGCATGGAAAAATGCGCACCTCGTAGTCACCTCCAGTGTTGCTTTGTGTGCAAGTTCTTCAATTTAACTTATCTGAACAATATCCAGTGTTGTGGTATTCCATCCATCCATCTTCTTCCGCTTATCCGAAGTCGGGTCACGGTGGCAGCAGCCTAAGGAGGGAAGCCCATAGTTTCCTCTCCCCAGCCACTTGGTCCAGCTCTTCCCGGGGGATCCCGAGGCGTTCCCAGGTCAGCCGGGAGACATAGTCTTCCAAACGTGACCTGGGTCTTCCCCGTGGCCTCCTACTGGTCAGATTATTTTTGATATACCGTAAGATAAATAATATTAATAATAATAATGATAATATTAATTTCATTTAACCTAACTTAACTTTATATAAAAGCAGATCGCTTTTGATGGTTTTATTTTTTAACACTGTCTTACACAACGCTTCCCGATCCAAAGCCAGCGAAAATCAGTCAAAGTTTGACGGTCTGTTTTTCAGCTGAAGCTCCAAGTTTCCAGTGATGGCCTCAACCCACCTCGTTACAGTACGTCGGGAGAGTGTGACACGTTCTCAATTGCGCCCCTCTTCGCCGGGCAGAGTCCAATAAGCACTCCTTAATAAACTCTCCGTCCTTTTAATTGACTGCATGGCTGCCAGCTCCTCCGTGATGTGAAAATCTGCAGTTATATACAAGTAAGAAGATGAGCAGCTCTCATCCAAAGCCAGTGAAAAACAATCAAAGTCGGCCGGTCTTTCAGCTGAAGCTCCAAGTTTCCAGTGATGGCCTCAACCCACCTCGTTACAGTACGTCGGGAGAGAGTGACACGTTCTCAAATGCGCCCCTCTTCGCCGGGCAGAGTCCAATAAGCACTCCTTAATAAACTCTCCGTCCTTTTAATTGACTGCATGGCTGCCACCTCCTCCGTGATGTGAAAATCTGCAGTTATATACAAGTAAGAAGATGAGCAGCTGGGCGGTGTCACGTACATCGCAGCTCTCATCCAAAGCCAGCGAAAAACAGTCAAAGTCGCCCGGTCTTTCAGCTGAAGCTCCAAGTTTACAGTGATGGCCTCAACCCACCTCGTTACAGTACGTCGGGAGAGTGTGACACGTTCTCAATTGCGCCCCTCTTCGCCGGGCAGAGTCCAATAAGCACTCCTTAATAAACTCTCCGTCCTTTTAATTGACTGCATGGCTGCCGGCTCCTCCGTGATGTGTAAATCTGCAGTTATATACAAGTAAGAAGATGAGCAGCTCTCATCCAAAGCCAGCGAAAAACAGTCAAAGTCGGCCGGTCTTTCAGCTGAAGCTCCAAGTTTCCAGTGATGGCCTCAACCCACCTCGTTACAGTACGTCGGGAGAGAGTGACACGTTTTCAAATGCGCCCCTCTTCGCCGGGCAGAGTCCAATAAGCACTCCTTAATAAACTCTCCGTCCTTTTAATTGACTGCATGGCTGCCAGCTCCTCCGTGATGTGAAAATCTGCAGTTATATACAAGTAAGAAGATGAGCAGCTCTCATCCAAAGCCAGTGAAAAACCGTCAAAGTCGGCCGGTCTTTCAGCTGAAGCTCCAAGTTTCCAGTGATGGCCTCAACCCACCTCGTTACAGTACGTCGGGAGAGTGTGACACGTTCTCAATTGCGCCCCTCTTCGCCGGGCAGAGTCCAAAAAGCACTCCTTAATAAACTCTTTGTCAGAAAACGCCTTACTTTTTCTGGCGATTTTGTGAAAAATGAAGAAAATTGTCCTGACGGCTACATATCTGGGGGTGTTGACTTGGGTTCGCAGTTTTACAATCAATGCATCAGCCTCCTTTGTGCGATGTTCATCAGACAGATTATGCTATTTTTCCTCGTGCTTTGTCGTGTAGTGGCGATCCCAACTATATTCTTTAAAGGGGAACATTATCAGCAGACCTATGTAAGCGTCAATATATACCTTGATGCTGCAGAAAAAAGAGCGTCTATTTTTTTAACCGATTTCCGAACTCTAAATGGGTGAATTTCGGCGAATGAAACGCCTTTCTGTTTATCTCGCTGGAGGCGATGACGTCAGAATGTGACGTCGCCGAGGTAACACACCCACCATTTTCATTTTCAACACATTACAAACACCGGGTCTCAGCTCTGTTATTTTCCGTTTTTTCGACTATTTTTTGGAACCTTGGAGACATCATGCCTCGTGGGTGTGTTGTCGGAGGGTGTAACAACACTAACAGGGAGGGATTCAAGTTGCACCACTGGCCCGAAAATGCCTAAGTGTCTTCCGCCAGACCCCCATTGAATGTGCTGGAGTGTCTCCAAATTTGACCGGCGACGCTAAGACAGACATGGCACAGAGATGTATGGATAACCTGTAGATGCATTTGTAACGATAAAGTCACAGTAATCACAAAGGTGAGTTTTGTTGATGTTGACTGCCAGCTAATCGATGCTAACATGCTATGCTAATCGATGCTAACATGCTATTTACCGGCGACGCTAAGACAGACATGGCACAGAGATGTATGGATAACCTGCAGATGCATTTGCGACGATAGTCAACGAAATCACAAAGGTGAGTTTTGTTGATGTTGACTGCCAGCTAATCGATGCTAACATGCTACGCTAATCAATGCTAACATGTTATTTACCGGCGGTGCTAAAGCAGACATGGCACAGAGATGTATGGATAACCTGTAGATGCATTTGTAACGATAAAGTCACAGTAATCACAAAGGTGAGTTTTGTTGATGTTGACTGCCAGCTAATCGATGCTAACATGCTATGCTAATCGATGCTAACATGCTATTTACCGGCGACGCTAAGACAGACATGGCACAGAGATGTATGGATAACCTGCAGATGCATTTGCGACGATAGTCAACGAAATCACAAAGGTGAGTTTTGTTGATGTTGACTGCCAGCTAATCGATGCTAACATGCTATGCTAATCGATGCTAACATGCTATTTACCGGCGACGCTAAGACAGACATGGCACATAGATGTATGGATAACCTGCAGATGCATTTGCGACGATAGTCAACGAAATCACAAAGGTGAGTTTTGTTGATGTTGACTGCCAGCTAATCGATGCTAACATGCTATGCTAATCGATGCTAACATGCTATTTACCGGCGACGCTAAGACAGACATGGCACAGAGATGTATGGATAACCTGCAGATGCATTTGCGACTATAGTCAACGAAATCACAAAGGTGAGTTTTGTTGATGTTGACTGCCAGCTAATCGATGCTAACATGCTATGCTAATCGATGCTAACATGCTATTTACCGGCAGTGCTAAAGCAGACATGGCACATAGATGTATGGATAACCTGCAGATGCATTTGTAACGATAAAGTCCCAGTAATCACAAAGGTGAGTTTTGTTGATGTTGACTGCCAGCTAATCGATGCTAACATGCTATTTACCGGCGACGCTAAGACAGACATGGCACAGAGATGTATGGATAACCTGCAGATGCATTTGCGACTATAGTCAACGAAATCACAAAGGTGAGTTTTGTTGATGTTGACTGCCAGCTAATCGATGCTAACATGCTATGCTAATCGATGCTAACATGCTATTTACCGGCGGTGCTAAAGCAGACATGGCACAGAGATGTATGGATAACCTGCAGATGCATTTGTAACGATAAAGTCACAGTAATCACAAAGGTGAGTTTTGTTGATGTTGACTGCCAGCTAATCGATGCTAACATGCTACGCTAATCGATGCTAACATGCTATTTACCGGCGACGCTAAGACAGACATGGCACAGAGATGTATGGATAACCTGCAGATGCATTTGTAACCATTAAGTCAACGAAATCACAAAGGTGAGTTTTGTTGATGTTGACTGCCAGCTAATCGATGCTAACATGCTATGCTAATCGATGCTAACATGCTATTTACCGGCGACGCTAAGACAGACATGGCACAGAGATGTATGGATAACCTGCAGATGCATTTGCAATAATAAATTCAACGAAATCACAAAGGTGAGTTTTGTTGATGTTGACTGCCAGCTAATTGATGCTAACATGCTACGCTAATCAATGCTAACATGTTATTTACCGGCGGTGCTAAAGCAGACATGGCACAGAGATGTATGGATAACCTGTAGATGCATTTGTAACGATAAAGTCACAGTAATCACAAAGGTGAGTTTTGTTGATGTTGACTGCCAGCTAATCGATGCTAACATGCTATGCTAATCGATGCTAACATGCTATTTACCGGCGACGCTAAGACAGACATGGCACAGAGATGTATGGATAACCTGCAGATGCATTTGCAACTATAGTCAACGAAATCACAAAGGTGAGTTTTGTTGATGTTGACTGCCAGCTAATCGATGCTAACATGCTATGCTAATCGATGCTAACATGCTATTTACCGGCGGTGCTAAAGCAGACATGGCACAGAGATGTTTGGATAACCTGCAGATGCATTTGTAACGATAAAGTCACAGTAATCACAAAGGTGAGTTTTGTTGATGTTGACTGCCAGCTAATCGATGCTAACATGCTACGCTAATCGATGCTAACATGCTATTTACCGGCGGTGCTAAAGCAGACATGGCACAGAGATGTATGGATAACCTGCAGATGCATTTGCCACTATATTACGTTTCCTTCCACCCACATTTAATGCGAAACAAACACTTACCAATCGACGGATTTAAGTTGCTCCAGTGTCACGAGATGCGAAAGTCCTGATCGTTTGGTCCGCACATTTTACCGGCGATGCTAATGCAGCTATTCGGCCATGCTATGGCTATGAATAGCGTCAATAGCTATTCCTTCAATAGCTTCAGTTTCTTCTTCAATACTTTCATACTCCAAGCATTCGTTTCAATACATGCGTAATCTGTTGAATCGCTTAAGTCGCTGAAATCCGAGTTTGAATCCGAGCTAATGTCGCTATATCTTGCTGTGGTATTCCCATTGTTTGTTTACATTGGCAGCACTGTGTGACGTCACAGGGAAATGGATAGTGCCATCGCAAATAGCGAAAATCAAGCACTCTAAAGCTTTTTTTAGGGATATTCGGAGACCGGTAACATTTTGAAAAAAATTTCAAAAAATACAACAAGCCTCTGGGAACTGATTTTTATTGTTTTGAACCCTTTTGAAATTGTGATAATGTTCCCCTTTAAAAACTGCAACCTGTGTACCACAAATTAAGCAGACGGCTTTACCTTGTCATCATCCTCAAAAAAATACTTGGCAGTCCATGTCTTGTTGAAAACACATTGACTTTTCTTCTTTTAGCTTGAGCTGACATCTTGGGGGTAGCCGGGCCTCACTTGTCGCTGTGCACCTTCACTCCCAGGTTACACATGGACATACGTCCATAAATGAAAACTTTTCAAAATAAAAGCAGCACGGTTGTATTGCGCACTCGACATAACATACTTTCTTCAATTTATTTTGTAATTTATGATTGGCCTCACGCGGGCCGGACAAAGACGCAAAAAGGGCCGCAGAATGGCCAGGTCTCCCTTAAACGATGGTTTAGTGTGGCTGAAACGGGGCTTAGGTCAGATAATGACTCTTTTAAGGTGTTATCCGGCTTAGTGTAGACATAAACTTAACCACACTCGCACTCCACTTGCGGGTGACCAGGTGGACTACACACAGCACAACAACACAAACATCCAAGTACACAAAAGCTCACCTCACAACACACACCTGCATCATTTACAGTTTGTCCATTTTACATTTTGTCTTGTGACAATGTTTTGTTTAGTTATGTTCTGTTTTGCTTAAGACTCCATTGTTTCCTGTTTTTGCACTTCCTTGTTTGTTTTGTTTCCATGACTACCCATTAGTTTTCACCTGTCCTCATGTCACGCACCTGTCTCACGTTTTGCACTCGCACACCTGTCACTAATCATGTCTATTATTTAGTTTCTGCCTTTGTGCAAGATTTGTTTCATTAGTCAAGTTTGTTCCCCGCCCTTGTGCGCGCCTTTTTTTTTTTCTTTTTTTTTTTTGTAGTTATAGTGTTAAAATAAAATATGTCTTTACCTTCACGCCTTGCCCGCTCCAACTTTCCTTTGCCTTCCGGAAAAACAAACCTCAAAGTCCACGTTCTGACACATTTGCAGCATGAATCAATGAAATGGTGAAACACGACAACAATGAAGATGCAATGACTTGGTTTAGATTTCCGATAAAGAAGCAAAAATACATCCTGTTTCTCTCTTTATTCTTACAATAATGGGTTGTATTTTTCACAAGACTGAATATAGAACGACTGCGGCCCTAAACCATTTCTGGGTTTTAGTTTAAGTTTGACGTCAGTGTGCCGGAAGTATTACTTCTTTCTACAACATGATTGTGTGTGTTTGTATATATGTTATTATTTTTGGAAGTATTATTTCTGCATTCCTCCCAAAACTGCTAGTAAAGTGTTTTTTTGTATATATATATGTAATTTAGTGACATATTTTTTTCTATGATGTTTGTTTGTGTTGCCTTGAAATAAAGAAATATCGACATTCTATGGCTGCGGACGTGTGTGTGTGTGTGTGTGTGTGTGTGTATGTGTGTGTGTTTGTGTGTGTGTGTTTCTACCCTTCTTGAGATATGAAGAAGGAAAAGTATCTTCCATATGAGGAGGTGTGAACAAGTGATGACATAAAGCATGGTCCCAATAATCCATACATCCATCCATTTTCTACCGCTTGTCCCTATCAAAATGAAGGGTGGTCCCAAAAAGGAGGGATTTTTCCAATTAATGGTGTGTTGGTTTTAAAAGTGCTCCCCCTCTGGTCAACATATGAAATGACATGTGTAAGAAATTAAAATGCGCCCCCTTTGACCAGAATTAATTAAAATAATTAAATAAATATGTATACAGAGACATAATGTAATAATGAAGTAAATAATGACGATTAAAAAACAAATACAAACAAAAAATAAAATAAATGAACTAAAAGCAGTCTTTTTCTCACAATGTGCCGACTTTTTTCCTATAAAATTGGGAACAATTTCTCATATTCTTTCTGTTCCTGCAATATTGCAATATTTTCTCGTAAAATGATGTCACATTATGATTTTTTAATGCAAAATTGTGCCATTTGTCACATAAAATACTGACATTTATCACAACATTGCCATTTCTTTTGTAAAACAGTGACATTTTTTGGAGAAAAATTCTAACTTTTGTCATCATTTTGCAGAGTGAAATTCCAATCGTATTTTTTAATATTGCCAAAAGGTGTCACACCTATGGATCATGTTTTGTTTTATCATGTTATGTTTTTGATTTTGGACAATCAGTCACGTTTTGCACTTCCTGGTTTTGTTTGTTTCCATGCCGACCTCATTAGTTTCCACCTGTCACGTCCCTGTTCTCAGCCTCACACCTGTTTTCACTAATCATCACAGCTATTTAAGTCACTCTTTGTCTTGTGTTCATCCTGGGATCTTCACATGTGCACGCACCCTACCCATGCTGGTCAAACCTTCACGTCCTCGTCCAGTTCCATGCCGTGTAAGTTTTTGTATTCATGCCATTGTGCTAGTTTTGTTTTGTTTGTATATAGTCATGCGCACGCACCCTACCCATGCTGGTCAAACCTTCACGTCCTCGTCCACAGTTCCATGCCGTGTAAGTTTTTGTATTCATGCCATTGTGCTAGTTTTGTTTTGTTTGTATATAGTCATGCCATTGTGCTGTTTTGTTTTAAGTATAGTATAGATTTGTATCCGCCACAGAGCGCGTCCTTGGTTTGCCTTTTTGTAGTTTGTTTGTTTATTTAATAAATCATGTACCTAAATTCACGCCTGGCTCGTCCTGTGATCCCTCTGCGTCGAAGGAGCACACACAATCCATGTCCAAGCCTGACAAAAGGTTTACCTTTTCTTTTAAAATTGTGTCTTTTGTCGAGTAAAATTGCGACTCTTTTCATAAAATTGCCAACATTTTAACTTTTTCTTGTAAACGTATATCTTTTGTCATAATACTGCAGAAATGTTCAGTTTTTCTTGTAAAATTTTGACTTGCGTTGACTAAAACGACGACTTGTATTATAATACTACCAAAATTCTAAGTTTCTCGTGAAATTGTGACCTTTTTCTTGTGAAATTCCAACTAATTTTTCACAACAAGCTTTTTTTATATTTGCACAGTATGTATATATTATTAATGTTGTTAAATACACTTCTTTATATATCTAGAAAGGCTGCTCCTAAAGAGGTAGGCCTTTTTCGGAAGTCTCCAGAAGGTAAGAAATACAAAAATTGTGTGTGTGTGTGTGTGTGTGTGTGTGTGTGTGTGTGTGTTGTAGTTTAGCGACTGGATAATGTTTTGCAATCCATTTTGGGGTCAAAGTTGAAGTCCGGGAGTTTCCATAGTTACCATATATTCCCCCGCTATCCCGTAATTGTTGTGTAAATGGTAAATAAAAAGAGAAAAGGATGATTTGCAAATGTTTTTTAACTTTTATTCAATGGACTGGACTGTAAAGACAACTTAATATTGCTGCCATTAAACTTAGAGTTAATAATAATAATAAAACCTTAGAAATACAATAGGGTCCTCTGTCCCAAAGGGACATCGGTCTCTAATAATAATAATAAAACCTTAGAAATTCAATAGGGTCTTCTGTCCCAAAGGGACATCGGTCTCTAATAATAATAATAATAATAAAACCTTAGAAATTCAATAGGGTCTTCTGTCCCAAAGGGACATCGGTCCCTAATAATAATAATAAAACTTTAGACATTCAATAAGATCCTCTGTCCCAAAGGGACACCGGTCCCTAATAATAATAATAAAACCTTAGAAATTCAATAGGGTTTTCTGTCCCAAAGGGACATCGTTCCCTAATAATGATAATACAACATTAGAAATTCAATAGGGTCCTCTGTCCCAAAGGGACATCGGTCCCTAATAATAATAATACAACCTTAGAAATTCAATAGAGTTTTCTGTCCCAAAGGGACATCGTTCCCTAATAATGATAATACAACCTTAGAAATTCAATAGGGTCCTCTGTCCCAAAGGGACATCGGTCCCTAATAATAATAATAAAACCTTAGAAATTCAATAGGGTCCTCTGTCCCAAAGGGAGATCGTTCCCTAATAATAATAATACAACTTTAGAAATTCAATAGGGTCCTCTGTCCCAAAGGGACATCGGTCCCTAATAATAATAATAAAACCTTAGAAATTCAATAGAGTTTTCTGTCCCAAAGGGACATCGGTCCCTAATAATAATAATAATAATAATAAAACTTTAGAAATTCAATAAGATCCTCTGTCCCAAAGGGACATCGGTCCCTAATAATAATAATAATAAAACCTTAGAAATTCAATAGGGTCCTCTATCCCAAAGGGACATCAGTCCCTAATAATAATAATAAAACCTTAGAAATTCAATAGGGTCCTTTGTCCCAAAGGGACATCGGTCCCCAATAATAATAATAAAACCTTAGAAATTCAATAGGGTCCTCTGTCCCAAAGGGACATCGGTCCCAAATAATAATAATAAAACCTTAGAAATTCAATAGGGTCCTCTATCCCAAAGTGACATCAGTCCCTAATAATAATAACAATACCTTAGAAATTCAATAGGGTCCTTTGTCCCAAAGGGACATCGGTCCCTAATAATAATAATAAAACCTTAGAAATTCAATAGGGTCCTTTATCCCAAAGGGACATCAGTCCCTAATAATAATAATAAAACCTTAGACATTCAATAGGGTCCTCCGTCCCAAATGGACATTGTTCCCTAATAATAATAATAAAACCTTAGAAATTCAATAGGGTCCTTTATCCCAAAGGGACATCAGTCCCTAATAATAATAATAAAACCTTAGAAATTCAATAGGGTCCTCTGTCCCAAAGGGACATCGGTCCCTAATAATAATAATAAAACCTTAGAAATTCAATAGGGTCCTCTGTCCCAAAGGGACATCGGTCCCTAATAATAATAATAAAACCTTAGAAATTCAATAGGGTCCTTTGTACCAAAGGGACATCGGTCCCTAATAATAATAATAAAACCTTAGATATTCAATAAGATCCTCTGTCCCAAAGGGACATCGTTCCCTAATAATGAAAATAAAACCTTAGAAATTCAATAGAGTTTTCTGTCCCAAAGGGACATCGGTCCCTAATAATAATAATACAACTTTAGAAATTCAATAGGGTCCTCTATCCCAAAGGGACATCGGTCCCTAATAATAATAATAATAAAACCTTAGAAATTCAATAGGGTCCTTTGTCCCAAAGGGACATCGGTCCCTAATAATAATAATAAAATCTTAGATATTCAATAAGATCCTCTGTCCCAAAGGGACATCGGTCCCTAATAATAATAATAATAAAACCTTTGAAATTCAATAGGGTTTTCTGTCCCAAATGGACATCGTTCCCTAATAATAATAATAAAACCTTAGAAATTCAATAGAGTTTTCTGTCCCAAAGGGACATCGGTCCCTAATAATAATAATAAAACCTTAGAAATTTAATAGGGTCCTCTGTCCCAAAGGGACATCGTTCCCTAATAATAATAATAAAACCTTGGCTATTCAATAGGGTCCTCTGTCCCAAAGGGAGATCAGTCCCTAATAATAATAATAAAACCTTAGACATTCAATAGGGCCCTCTGTCCCAAAGGGACATGGCTCCCTAATTAACAGATCATTCCATATGTTCTGTGGGTCAGACATGAGTCAGTGACCTTCTCTGACCTCTATTGACCATCAGTTGAGCAAGCATGAAGACAAAGTGCACCCAGAAATCAATGAGTAACCGACCGGGATCACTTGCTGGTCTGCATCCTCTTCCCTCGCTCAGTTTTGGACTCTGAAGAGTCACAAGTACTTGGTCCAAATGTCGCCGTTAGCCCTGGGTGTGTTTTGTCTGCTGTGCTGCGGCTCGCTCCGTGTTTCTGGCACGAGGAGGGAGTATTTCCTCAGGATCGAGGAGGTCCAGTGGAACTATGCACCGACTGGACTCAACCTCATACACAACCGCTCGCTCCAGGAGGATGAGTAAGTAAATATAAACAGAATACAATGATTTGCAAATCATTTTCAACCCATATTCAGTTGAATATGCTACAAAGACAACATATTTGATGTTCAAACTCATAAACATTTAAATTGTTTTGCAAATAATAATTAACTTAGAATTTCATGGCTGCAACACGTGCCAAAGTAGTTGGGAAAAGGCATGTTCACCACTGTGTTACATCACCTTTTCTTTTAACAACACTCAATAAACGTTTGGGAACTGAGGAAACACATTTTTGAAGCTTTTCAGGTGGAATTCTTTCCCATTCTTGTTTTATGTAGAGCTTCAGTCGTTTAACAGTCCGGGGTCTCCGTTGTGGTATTTAAGGCTTCATAATGTTCCACACATTTTCAATGGGAGACAAGTCTGGACTACAGGCAGGCCAGTCTAGTACCCGCACTCTTTTACTACGAAGCCACGCTGTTGTAACAAGTGGCTTGGTATTGTCTTGCTGAAATAAGCAGGGGCGTCCATGATAACGTTGCTTGGATGGCAACATATGTTGCTCCAAAACCTGTATGTACCTTTCAGCATTAATGGTGCCTTCACAGATGTGTAAGTTACCCATGCCTTGGGCACTAATGCACCCCCATACCATCACACATGCTGACTAGAACACTTTGCACCTAGGGCAGTCCTGATGGTTCTTTTCCTCTTTGGTCCGGATGACACGACGTTCATCGTTTCCAAAATGTGGACTCGTCAGACCACAGAACACTTTTCCCGTTTGCATCAGTCCATCTGGGGCGGTATAGCTCGGTTGGTAGAGTGGCCGTGCCGGCAACTTGAGGGTTGCAGGTTCGATTCCCACTTCCGCCATCCTAGTCACTGCCGTTGTGTCCTTGGGCAAGACACTTTACCCACCTGCTCCCAGTGCCACCCACACTGGTTTAAATGTAACTTAGATATTGGGTTTCACTATGTAAAGCGCTTTGGGTCACTAGAGAAAAGCGCTATATAAATATAATTCACTTCACTTAGCTGAGCTCGGGCCCAGAGTAGCCGGCGGCGTTTCTGGGTGTTGTTGATAAATGGGTTTGGCTTTGCATAATAGAGCTTTAACTTGCACTTACAGATGTAGCGACAAACTGTAGTTACTGACAGTGGTTTTCTGAAGTGTCCCTGAGCCCATGTGGTGATATCCTTTACACACCGATGTCGGTTTTTGACGCAATACCGCCTGAGGGAACGAAAGTCCGTTATATCATCGCTTACGTGCAGGGATTTCTCCAGATTCTCTGAACTTTTTGATGGTATTACGGACCGCAGATGGTGAAATTCCTGAATTCCTTGCAATAGACCGTTAAAAATGTTAAAGTTGACGATTTGCTCACACATTTGTTCACAACGTGGTGACCTTCGCCCCGTCCTTGTTTGTGAACGCCTGAGCATTTAACGAGAGCTGTTTTTATACCCAATCACGGCACCCCCCTGTTCCCAATTAGCCTGCATACCTGTGGGATGTTCCAAATAAGTGTTTGATGAGCATTTCTCAACTTTATCAGTATTTATTGCCACATTTCCCAACTTCTTTGTCACGAATTTATTGTGGCTCTACTGAACATGTGAGCAAATGTGTAGCGTAGTAGTAGTACCGTACGTATGCACCCTGTCCTTCAATGTCTCTGCAGAGAAGCTGCGGTCTTCCTCAAGAAAGGGCCCCAGCGAATCGGCCCCACCTACAAGAAGGCGGTGTACAAGCAGTACAGCGATGCCACCTACAGGACGGAGGTGAAGAAACAAGACTGGCTGGGATATCTGGGGCCCCTGCTGATGGCGGAGCAGGGGGACACGGTGGTTGTCCACCTTAAGAACCTCGCATCGAGACCGTACAGCATTCACCCACACGGACTGAACTACAGCAAGGGCAGCGAAGGTGAGGAATGGGTGATGTCGCACAACTACGAGGGGCCACTAGGGACTTTATTCAGAATTACCTCTTACACACACTACTGAAATACTCACATAAACAAACTAAAAAATGTTTTCTCACAAACACTACTGAAACACTCTTAAACACACTACGGAAATGCTCTCACATAAACAATTGAAATGTTTTTTCACACACACTACTGAAATACTCTTAGACTCACTACTGAAATGCTCTCATAACCAACTGAAATGTTTTTTCACACACACTACTGAAACACTCTTATACACACTACGGAAATGCTCTCACATAAACAACTAAAATGTTTTCTCACACACACTACTGAAAAACTCTTATACACACTACTGAAATGCTCTCATAACCAACTGAAATGTTTTGTCTCACACACAATACTGAAACACTCTTGAACACACTACTGAAATGCTCTCACATAAACAACTAAAATGTTTTCTCTCACACAAACTACTGAAACACTTATACACACTACTAAAATGCTCTCATAAACAACTAAAGTGTTTTTTCTCACACACACTACTGAAACACTCTTGTTCACACTACTGAAATGCTCTCACATAAATAATGAAATGTTTTCCCACACACACTACTGAATCATTCCTATACACACTACTTAAATGCTCCCACATAAACAACTGAAATGTTTTTTCTCACAAACACTACTGAAACACTTACACACTACTGAAATGCTCTCATAAACAACTAAAGTTTTTTTCTCTCACACACTACTAAAACACTCCTATGCACACTATTGAAATGCGCTCACATACACGTTTAAAATGTTTTCTCTCACACACAAACTACTGAAATGCTCTCACATAAACAAATGAAATGTTTTCTCTCATACACACCACTGAAACACTCTTATACACACTACTAAAATGCTCTCTTAAACAACTAAAATGTTTTCTCTCACACACTCTACTGAAAAAACTCTTATACACACTACTGAAATGCTCTCACATAAACAACTAAAATGTTTTCTCTCACACAAACTACTGAAACACTTATACACACTACTAAAATGCTCTCATAAACAACTAAAGTGTTTTTTCTCACACACACTACTGAAACACTCTTATTCACACTACTGAAATGCTCCCACATAAACAACAAAAGTGTTTTTTCATCACACACACTACTGAAACACTTTTGTTCACACTACTGAAATGCTCTCACATAAATAACGAAATGTTTTCCCACACACACTACTGAAACACTCCTATACACACTACTTAAATGCTCCCACATAAACAACTGAAATGTTTTTTCTCACAAACACTACTGAAACACTTACACACTACTGAAATGCTCTCATAAACAAAGTGTTTTTTCTCTCACACACTACTAAAACACCCCTATGCACACTACTGAAATGCGCTCACATACACGTTTAAAATGTTTTCTCTCACACACAAACTACTGAAATGCTCTCACATAAACAAATGAAATGTTTTCTCTCATACACACTACTGAAACACTATTATACACACTACTGAAATACTCTCACATAAACAACTAAAAAGTTTTCTCACACACTCGACTGAAACACTCTTATACACACTACTGAAATACTCTTAGACACACTACTGAAATGCTCTCATAACCAACTGAAATGTTTTGTCTCACACACACTTCTGAAACACTCTTGAACACACTACTCAAATGCTCTCACATAAAAAACTAAAATTTTTTCTCTCACACAAACTACTGAAACACTTATACACACTACTAAAATGCTCTCATAAACAACTAAAGTGTTTTTTTCTCTCACACACTACTGAAACACTCTTGTTCACACTACTGAAATGCTCTCACATAAACAACTAAAATGTTTTCCCACACACACTACTGAAATACTCTTATATACATTACTTAAATGCTCTCACATCCATCCATCCATTTTCTACCGCTTATTCCCTTTTGGGGTCGCGGGGGGTGCTGGCGCCTATCTCAGCTACAATCGGGCGGAAGGCATGGTACACCCTGGACAAGTCGCCACCTCATCGCATGGCCAACACAGATAGACAGACAACATTCACACGCTAAGGCCAATTTAGTGTTAACAACTAAAATATTTTCTCACACACACGACTGAAACACTTTTATACACACTACTTAAATGCTCCCACACAAACAACTGAAAGGTTTTTTTCTCACAAACACTACTGAAACACTTACACACTACTGAAATGCTCTCATAAACAACTAAAGTATTTTTTCTCTCACACACTACTAAAACACCCCTATGCACACTACTGAAATGCTCTCACATACACATTTAAAATGTTTTCTCTCACACACACACTACTGAAATGCTCTCACATAAACAACTGAAATGTTTTCTCTCATACACACTACTGAAACACTCTTATACACAATACTGAAATGCTCTCACATGAACAACTGAAATGTTTCTCTCTCGCACACAACTAAAACACTCTTATACACACTACTAAAATGCTCTCTAAACAACTAAAATGTATTCTCTCACACACACTACTGAAACACTCTTATACTAACTACTAAAAGGCTCTCACATTAACAACTAAAATTTTTTTTCTCACACACACTACTGAAACACTTTTATACACACTACTGAAATTCTCTCACATAAACAACTGAATTATTTTCTCACACACACTACTGAAATATTTCAGTTGTTTGTGTGAGAGCATTTTAGTAGTGTGCATACGAGTGTTTCAGTAGTGTGTGTGAGAGAAAAACATTTCAGTTGTTTATGTGAGAGCATTTCAGTACTGTATGTAAGAGGTTATTCTGAATAATGTCCCTAACAGCGTTCATAACACGTCTACTATCTTTTTTCTGGACCCTTAGGAGCGTTGTACCCAGATGCTACCTCACCAGACCTGAAGCGGGACGACTCGGTGGCTCCTGGTGCGGCAGTCACGTACGAGTGGTCCCTGCCGCAGTCCCACAGCCCCACAGTCACTGAAAGCAACTGCCTGACCAGGTTCTACCACTCCCATGTCGCCACGCCAAAAGATATCAACTCAGGACTGATCGGGCCCCTCCTCGTCTGTAAGACAGGTACAGTCCTGGCCAAAAGTTTACAAAGAACAGAACGACACAACCTGCTTATACTTTAACGTGTTGATTACATGCGTTGGAGTTATCGATCAAGTTGGAAACATTTTTGATCTCACCCACACAGGAACCCTGGACGTGCACGGGGACAGTGCGGCGGACTACGTTTACGCTCTCATGTTCCTGGTGTCGGACGAGAACTTCAGCTGGTACCTGGATGAAAACATCAGGACGCATATCACAAACCCTGCGAGAGGCCTGAAAGAGGATGAGGATTTCATCGAGAGTAACAAGATGCACGGTAAGAAGAGAGCGTCTGTTTTTTTTTGTCATTTCAAAAGATAAATATCTGCCAACTGTGTTGCAGGTATCAATGGATTTCTGTACGGCAATCTTCCCGGACTGAGCATGTGCCAAGGGAACAAGATCCACTGGCATATGGTTGGCTTAGGCAATGAGGTGATTCATTCGTGTTTTTTAGGGCGCAGTACAGTATATTACTTCAGAACACACGCCCCTAAACAACCAGCAGAGGGCACTGCAGCCAGAGCTTTTTGAAACCGATCATCGCTAAAATTCGCTCCATTTTGTCCACTAAAGACGCCGAGATCATTATCCATGCGTTTGTTACGTCTCGTCTCGATTACTGTAACGTATTATTTTCGGGTCTCCCAATGTCTAGCATTAAAAGATTACAGTTGGTACAAAATGCGGCTGCTAGACTTTTGACAAGAACAAGAAAGTTTGATCATATTACGCCTGTACTGTATATACCTTTATATACATATATACATACATATATACCTATACTGTATATACCTTTATATACAAATATACATACATATATACCTATACTGGC